>NW_007579069.1:76308-126587 GCF_000690725.1 Stegastes partitus | reverse complement strand
ATTTCCTTAATTGTTCATATTACAACCACTTCAAAACCCTGCCATCAACATGCAGAGCATTTTCCAAGTGCCCACAGGTGTTACCAGTTCTGGACTCTACATGTGATGTTTTACTGCTCACACTATTGACTAGTTTCCACACTTCTGTCCCATCTGCTCTGAGTAAACACATCCTGCAGCTCAGTCCAGTTCATCCACGTCTGCTGGTTGCAGCTGACTCACTGATGCCTTCACGGTTGCGATGAGAAATGCAGAATTATTTTCTTTTTTACAAAATCTGATCAGTGTAAACAGTTTGTTGTTCAAAACAAAAAAAAGTGAGAGAGTTATTTAGAATAAATGGATTTTGATGAAATGTCACAATTTTAAGCTTAGATTTGGTTTACTTTGGCAACAGAAGTAGTCAAAGCTCTGTCTGAAAGTTCAAATTTCTTTCCGTTTTCACAGTTTTTGGTCATTTGGGCAGTTTCAGTGAAGACAATGTGCCTTTCAAACCCACTGGCAGGTTTTGCGGTTCACAGGGTTAATAAGGCTGAAGACTGGCGATGCAGGTTTGATTTAAAGTGTTTAACTGCTGGTTTCTGTCTCGCGTTCTGTCAGGAAGCCAGAAATGTGTCGGAGCTGCAGCGGACGGTTCAGAGAGGAAACACTCTCCTGCGCAGGAAAGAGGAGCAGCTTCAGCAGCTGGAGAGCTCCATGGCCGAAGAGGTCAGGAAGAAACACTGGACGGGACTCGTTCTCTGTTATACGCTCAGTTCCTGGTCATACTTCACTTATTGTCCATGTAGAGGGTTAAATGCAATACATGCACCAAATCTATGAACAGCTACAAAAATAACCATGAACATCTCCTTCTGTGGTTTCTTTCTGCCTCTCTCACTGCACTTTGCTGTTGCTCTGAGGATCATTCTTCCTCTAGAAACATCTGCTAGTAATATGAGATTATCTAAGAACTGAGCTGCTGACCTGGATCACTTTGATACTGAAGAGAGAACTATGTGTCCTGGCAGCATGACCTGCTATGAGATGTAGAAAATGCTTTTTGTTTCTTGTCACTGTCTCGAAGCGGTTCTCATGAGAACGTCATTAACGGCAGTCTGACCTGCTGCTTCCTTTGTTCAGGCCCTGTTTGAGGATTTGTCTCGGCTAGCAGGGGAGAGGAAGGTAACCTTTGATGTGACGGAGTCAGACCTGAGCAGCGCCGTGGATCCTCCAGATGTGACAGGTAACACATGCTGCTGCTCCGCCAGGCAAAAAGAGACGCTGACCGAGGTTAAAGTAACTTAAAGTAGATTTAGAAAACAGCCCATTTTGTTTTTAGTCAGTAACTGTGTGTATGTACTCTGATTTCATTCATTCAGATTGTTGGTGTTACATATACCCTAAAATAATAATAATAATAATAACAATAATAATAATAATAATAATACATTTTATTTAAAAGTGCTTTTCTGGACACCCAAGGACACTGCAGAAAAATTAAAAAACAAATAAAATACAGGCATGATAAAAGGATAAAAACAACATACAATAATATCGGGCAAGGGACAATGTGGAGCAGTTACAGACAATATGAAAGTCTGAACAGATGGGTTTTAGGTTTTGATTTGAATAAATAGTAAGTAAATAGGGCTTCTCGACGTGTCAAAGTGTGGAACCTGCCCACCACCACCACCACCACCACCACCACCATCGCCTGGCCTATTTTAAAAGTATCTACATTTAGTCTATGGATCCACGTGTTTTCAACGTTGCTCAAATATGTTGATTAGTCTGACACAGCCTTAATAATGTCAAAAAATATTCATAGAACGGCATAAAATGGCTAAAATGTGTGAACATTTCCTGTACCTCGAACACGTAGGTCATACTGTTGTGGTTTTTGGTAATCATGTGCTCAGGGTTTCACCGTACTTTAACTAATTACCTCTATGAACTCTTTGCCGCAGCCAACGGCCGTCTGTGTTTATCAGTGAGCAAAACTGCAGCAACTCAAACCCACTTGTTTCTAGAGCACGTGAACGCCCCCCGTCCTCGCTCACCTCTCGCCTTATCTCTGTTTAATGTCTCCCTCTGAGCCCCCCGTCTGTAATGTACTCTCTTCTTATCTCCCCTCCATACGTTTCTCTCCTCCTCCTCCTCCTCCCTCTGTCATCAGGAGCTCATCCCACTGTCCCGGCCAAAGTCCAGGAGCTGGCTGAGTCCCTGCAGCAGATCTCAGGCCAGCTCAACTCCGTCCTGGGTGCACTGGGTTCGCTGGCTCAGAGGCAGACCACCACACCTTTTGCAGCGTTCCCTCTACCTCTTTCTCAGCCTCACGCCGCCCCAGCTCCCAGCTCCTCCACCTCCCCACCCGTCATGCCCCAGATGCACAGCCTGGATCCCAGGTCCTTAGTCCCACCTCCCACAGGGAGACTCTCGGAGCCACCCTGGAACTGGGCGCCTCCAGGCAGCTCTGCAGCCTCCCCTCTCTACAGCACCCCCATCAGCAGTGGGCTGAGGGCCCCGGACGACTTCATGAACAGCCGATGGAGTCAGATATTCCCTGGTACGCTAATAAATCAGTTAAACACCAGTACTGGGACTTGCTAAATGCTAAAACCTTCTGTTGTTGGTTCTGAACTGCTGTTGTGTCCTCCAGGTGCGCCTATTGACCCAGTGGTCTCCCACCCCCCGAGGACCACCTCAGCTTACTCCTCATACTCTCCTGTTAGGTACAATACAGCTGTAGTCCTGCTATCTTGGTGGATTCCATACATGCATTTGCTGTTTCTGATGTTCTGGTTTCTGATTGTGTCTAAGTGAACACGGCCGTAGTCTGCGGTCCGTGCACAAGTCCGTAGAGGTGGATGGCCAGAGGCTGCAGGGGCTGATCGACGGCAACAAGAGGTGGCTGGAGATGCGCAAGAAAGACACCAGCATGTATCCTTCCATTGCTCATCTACACACACGAACACGTGCAAATATTAGTGTTGCGTTGAGTCTACATGAAACACTCACAGTTCAGGGTCTCGGTTTTACAGCATCTCATTGGGCCTGATAGGGACTCTGCTAGTTAATGTGCTGACAAATTGGTCAATACAGTATCAATACATAAACATTCTTTCAGTTCCTTTGTTTCTGTTTTCTTTCTCACATTTAATCATGTGTCTACTGCCTGTTGTCCCCTGTGCATCTTGTACTGCTTTACATCTTCGCCCTCTGCTGTCTGAAGCCCACCGTTAGCTGTGAGGACACAGTGCCTGCCGTTGTCCTTAACCCGTCCTTCCAGACCTCTGTTCACTCGCTACCGGGCTCCCTCCTCCAAGAACGGCCTGCTCCAGCTGGGCCTGGACGATAACAACCAGATCAGAGTCTATCATTACTGAGGACGTGATGCACAGTTCAGTCCCGGCGTACCGCGACCGTCAGCGAGGACTTTGGAGCGCTGACGACCGCGACAGTCAGCATTGTGACGTTTACATTCCTTTTTATGACTTTCAGAGCAAAGGTTTTCAGGGATTGCCACGAGGAAGAGATGTCTGCAGAGGATATGGTTGTTCGATATCCACAGGTCACACAGGGGTGAGAGCTGTCATCATTCAGTGGCTGTAAGGTACAGGTGACTTTTAAACAGCCTCCAGGTCACAGATTATAGCTCCGTGCCAGACTGTTTCCTGTGTCAGATGGGAGTCTGTATTTTCCAAGTACGTGTAGGACAATCACAGAGAAGTGTCTTAATTTACATCACTTCTCTTTTGCTAAAACCTTCCTAAACTTCACCAAGTCTGTCCAAAATGTTGGGTTTTATAGCTCCGCGTGTGTCTGGTTTTGTCATTAGCTATTGTGAACTTTTAACAGTTTCTTACGTCTTTATGTTAGCAGAGACAGAAATCGATGTTAGAATCAATGTCAAGGTGAAGCCAAGACACCTGTTTAGTGCTGTTTTTCTGCTCCACACTCCTTCACTCAGTGTTTAGCATTAACGGTGAGCCGCTGACTAGTGTGAACTTTAACACGGAGACAACTCTGTGCACATATTTGTGTAAATAATACTGTATTTTTATATGAAGTATTTTAATAAATCTAATATTTTGTGTATTTTCATGTGCGTAGAACAATGAAAAAAAGACCACGTTTCTGAAAAGACCTTTATTCGGTAACTGCTCGTTGCAATGTTTGACATCAAAAACCTTTTTTTTTTATACAGTACAGTGCAAAAAATACCTTCGCAGTCACACTTGAGGGCAGTCAAGCAGTAAATACAATCATCATCATCAATATTCTCCGATGAGAAGGACAGCTAGGTCGAGGATCTGACCAATCAGAGCACAGTATGTGACTAACATGATTAGGACATTGAAGGCCACTGACAGACTGGACAGGATTCATGTTCTCACAATTATATTTGTAAACAGACACACACCTCTGTACAAACACACACACACACATCCACACACACACACACACAGCATATAAACAGCATACAAACAGGAATTCCAAAATACATTGTTGACTCGTGGGTCAAACGTAACGCAGACAATATAAAATAAGTTAATTTGGACAGTTTTTCTTTTAGCAAGTGTGCACATCGTTATCTTCATCGTCAGCAGTGAGTAAACATCGATTACAACGGTTACATCGATGATGGCAGCGAAAGGACAAAACACTTGAGCGTCACCGATCCAGCTCTGGATTGGCACATGAGTGTCCGTACCGGTGGAGGGAGGGGCTACCGCCATCCCTGACTGGCCGATTGGCTGTGCGAGGCAGACATGCGCTCATGGACAGTCCGAGAAACAGGCTACTGGCTGTGCTTTCTGAAAACATGGAGGAGATGCGGACGAAGAGAAGGGCGATAAGGCGGAAAGGAGGAGCTGACCTCCTCGCAGAAGGTTTGACTGACTAGAAGACGAAGATCTTGTCTCTCTGGACGGTGTCGAGGTCGTCGTCCATGGTGAGGAGGACCTGGGGAGGAACAGACCAGCGGAGGGGTTAGTGCGCTCAGCTTCTGACCTGCAGATTCCCATTTCAACAGTAGACTTAAGTTTTATATTTAAACTGTCACAGATAGTGGCCCTGTCGAGCTTTAACTGCTGTTAACAGCTGGTTTTCACATTAAAGGTTCTCAATATTATTACAGCATTGAGCAGCTGTGAGCAATGTAAAGACGTCGTAGAGTAACGTGTCCTCAGTAGACGATGAAGCCACAGTCCTTCTGTGTGTCTCATCATTTGAGCTTCTTTGTTCGGTTTTCTCAGCCAATCAGGTTGAATGTGAATGTTAGCGTTGTGAGTCCCTCCCATTGAAGCGTTGGTCCTCCCAGTCCAGTGTTCAGCTGGTGTTCAAAGAGTTAAACTACAAAGTTTTAGATTTACTGTTCACCTAATTTATGATCAGCTCAGTGTGAGAGACTCGACTCGACTCGACTCGACTCTGAGGGGTGTCCTTAACCTAAAACCCCACCAGAGATTCTGGGCATCACAACAGTGACTATCATCTTTCTTTGTTAACTCAGGTTTTTTTCACCAGGTTCTGTTTTTTCTCCCCAAAAACGGACTTTGAATGCATCATGTGAGTGTTGTTCCGCACAAAATGAACCGACTGCCTGCTGCCTACTTCAGGCAACAGGAACAGGTTGTTATACTGGAGAGCTATGAGGAATATAAACACTGACTGAGGTAAAATACTGCTGGACTGGAAGACGTTTTGGTAGAAGAAGTGCATTTAGTTTGCTCGTCATGTGTGCAAACGAACGTGAACCCAGGTGCAGCTGTTTGTTGTGTTCTGAGATGCTTCAGTGGTTCTGAATGTCATCTCAGCACCTTCAATTATCTTATGAAGGTGAAGCAAAACAGTTTTCAGTTTAAACAGTTTAAATGTGCGTACCAGGAAGGATCCGAACATGGCGATGGAGGAGAGGAAGTGCCAGATGTCGTGGTCGTCGAAGAACGACAAGAGGATGCAGTCCCTGTTGTGTTCACGAGACTCTGCTGGAGTTTTCTGTGTCAGGAGACAGAAACACGTAGATTCAGTACATAGAAGTACAATAGTCGTAGTAATAATATGTACATATGTACTCCTGTGTACCTGCCAGGTGCTGAGACCCTGGAAGAAGAAGTACAGAGCGAAGCCCCAGATGACAGCCGTGAAGAGAATACACACCAACGGCAGACACTTGATCCTCTCACCACTCCGCAGCTAAACACACACAGAAGACAGTTTACCTAAAATGTGCCAGACATTTCTACAACTAACTGCTGAAAACACACACACACACACACACACACACACACACACACACACACACACACACACNACACACACACACACACACACACACACACACACACACACACACACACACACACCTTCATGATGATGTAAAAGGCAAAGTAGAGCAGCAGGTTGCAGATGGCGATGGCCAGCAGGTAGGAGGCAAAGTCATTGGGCCTCTCGATGAGGCCGTAGGCAGCGCTGCACAGACACACAGGAAGGTAAATACGTCATCTGTCGCCTCTCCATTCTGCAAATCTGTATTAAACGCTGTGTACTTACAGAGACCAGTTGACTATGTTCCCCATGACGAGCAGAACCATCCGATCCTATCAGACACACAGGAACCATCCAGTGATTTACAAGCAGATACTCTGAACGTGTTTAACGTAACAGCTACAGATGAGGTATTAACAACTAAGTTAGAAGCATAAAGGGTCATTTCATCAGCCTCCACCTGACCAACTCAGAATCATCTCAGTGTTTTTGTACAATAACTTTAGTATATTTGATGAAGCCTTGTAAAGTTTGACCTTCACACTATGAATATTTTCTAAATGACAGGTCCGCGTAGTACTTAGAGAGGGTCTACATTTATGCTTTTTAAGTCATGTTATTCTTTTCGTCAGTACAGAAGATTTTGTTCGATAACCAACTTTGAGGATCAGTATCATGATCAGTACCAGAGTTTCAAATGGTAAATGGTCTGCACTTATATCACGCTTTTATCCAAAGCGCTTTACAATGTGTTTCTCATTCACCCATTCACACACACATTCACACACCAACGGTGACAGAGCTGCCACGCAAGGGGCAGTCTTGCCCAAGGACACTTCGACTGTGGAGGGGCCGGGGATCGAACCACCAATCTTGTGATCGGAGGACAACCGCTCTACCACCTGAGCCACAGCCGCACTATGCACATGTATTATCTGTTTGCTGAACTGCATTCTGGGTAAACTTTTACTGATCACATCACAGTGTGGGACAGGTGAGGACACGTTATACAATCAGGATCATCTTCTAACCATGATTTGTGATTTTCACACTTGAATGAAGCTCACAGTTGAGAAACAGACAAACAACATCACCGTTCACATGTTTTATGTACTCGTCTAAGCAATCACACAAGTTGGAAGCACACGCATTTGCTCAAGAGTCGTTCCACAGAAAACAAGAATATCGTGATACTGGTTCTCAAAGTTGGTTACAGAATAAAAATGATATCTTGGTTTTAAATTGTGACACCTGAGGAGCATGTCAAACTGATTCGGTTTGGATCAGATGTGTTTTTCATCCTTTAACTCTCCTGTTGCTGCCTCTTGTACCTACGCTAAAGTTACTGAAAGTTGCTATTCTGAGGGTTGAGGAGGGAATTTTGTTTCAGATTAAAATGGAATGACCTCATAAATAACACAACATATTACCAACATCAAACACCAGGAGGAGATGATGTTACTTTAGACCCTGCAAGCTGTTCATCATGATGATAATGAATTTTGTGGTTACTCACAATGTACATGGGTCCACTGCACTGTCTGACGCAGTCCGTGTAGATGATGTACAACATCCTGCGCAAGGTCCCGGAGTCTGACACAGAAATGTACAGAAGTGACGGAGATGATTACAAACAAAAACACTGAATGCAAATATGTGGCGCTGAAACACCAAAAGGAAACAAAAGGCCCCGCTGATGTCAAATCCATAGCAACACGTCATATCACATACTGAAATTAAAAATATATGTATTTTTAGGACCAAATATTACAAATATTACACATTTAAACGGGGATATTTTCCTCCAGTTTGTAGTGTTTCACCACACAATCCTACCAACAGTTGAAGAGAGCTGCCGTAACACAAAAAGAAATGATCATAATAAATGGCCAAAACAAATATTAGCACTTTGCTGAATACAAAAAAGGAAAAATGTTGAACAGGAAACTACGAGTGCAGTCGATTACAACTAATTTTCTCGTTGTCTCCTGCTGTCTTCTTACCGAGCCTCCATCGACCCATGTAGTAGAGCTGTGTGCTGAGGAACAGCGTGGCCAGAATGTGGATCACTGAGAAAATGATCCAGAAGGCCATGTTTCCTTTCCCAAACACCTGAAAAACAGAAAACGTGTGATCATTAGAAAGTGGTTTTTTTATTCGAAAAGGACACAGCCGAGACGAGCATGAAACCAGAACAATGACAGACAGCAGAGGAAGCCACGTGTCCGGAGCGTTGTTTGAAATGTTCGACCTGAACCAGGCGTGTTTGGTTGTGTTGTTCCTGTGTACGCACCACTCCCAGCACAGAGAAGAAGATGACGGCGGCCAGGCAGGCATAGGCGGTGTAAGCGCTTGCGTTGATGTCTGGGTGTCTCTTCTGATACAGCTTCAGCATACACAGACCAGCAATCATGTACATGAAGGAGGTGTCTGCAAGCGAGGAAAACAACGTTACAACACGTACACACCTCCCCTTCAGTGTCAACAACAACAAGAATAACTACAAAGCTGTTATTGTCTTTATATGTATTGCATATTTCTGGCTTTAACTATTTTTAAATGCGTTAAACAAAGCTGGGAATTAAACGGTAAAGGGCCCACACACACACATAAATATATATAAAACGCCTTTTTAACCTCAGGCTCCAAAGCACTGTTTCTCATTCACACACCTTCTCACCCACCATCTGTGTAACGGGTACATTTCACACTGTATAGTCCAGCTCGGGCCATGTGGAGTGTCAGTAGGGGCCTTACCAAACTGGAAGTTGGTGTAGTTGGGACAGACGTGGTAACAGGCACTGAGCAAGCCCTCCATCATCAGAGCAGTCCCCATGGCATAGAACAGACCAAAGTGCTTTGGGATACCGCATTCCTGGAGGAGAACGAGGGGTGACAGGCAGACAGGGACGTGATCGGCCTGATAACTGACTGATAACGTTTTTAAAAAGTCCAGGCACTGCATGCAACACAGACGAAGACCTTCCTCCTCAGGGCTAACTATGACTTTACTGTAAACAACAATAACAACTTCATGGTTTGAGTCATTAAAAAACATTCTGTCTGGCGATACATTTCTTGAAAACGACATATTTACTGGGTGATGTGAGCTTACTGTCTTGTACTTTTGTGGGTGTGCATGTGGCTTACCAGCGCGTTGAGGTCGTTGCGGAGCAGAGCTCGGTTGTGGACGACGTCTCTCTTGAGGACGATGAGGAGGAAGAGGAGTCCCAGCATCACGTAACCGAGATTACTGAGGATGTTGTTGAATGCACTGCGTGGGACAGGCAGGACAGACGTTCACACACAGCTGGGTCATCTAATACGTCTGCTGTTGCTGTAATGGCACATGCAGCTGACATGCATTAAAACGTGCGCTGACTACGCACCTTAGAGCACCAAGGGGGTGAGCACACAGGAAGTTGTAGTAGCAGATGTCCTGGTTTCCTGTAACGTTGACAACCTGAGGAACAGAGACAAAGACATATTAACGCGTCTTTAAACATAAGTTTAGCGTCATCGTGTTGTTGGAGTGTTTGTGGTCAGCGTACCGTCTGATAGGTGATGACCAGCTGGATGACTGGCAGGGCGTAGAACACAGCGATGGTAGCGATGTTCCTGAAGAGACCACATTCAGACGTTCAGACGACTTCAGCACAGAATTCACAGCCAAGACTTTTTGTATTTCATGTGGACACTGTCGTCGTGCCAAAACGTCATTAACTGTGCTGGCTGATTAACGGTGGATAAACCTGGACTGAAATGCGAATGTTTGTTCCTGAATGTGCAGATAGCCTCAGTCTATGCTGGTTAAGTGTCACTCCTGATCTGACCAGTGTCCTCACCAGAAGTAGATTTGGTATTTCTTGCTGAGGATCCTCTTGTCTTTGCGCGCCAGGTCAGACACACACAGAAATTTCTGGAATAAAAAGACAACATTATTCCTGATAGTCACTATTTAAAAATAGGCATCAAAAGCAGTGGTACCACGACATCCTTACACGTTATTAATGCAATCAATGGTTATAATATCACGTTGGGAAAGCTGCTCCTGTTAGAAAGAACTCTCTGTTAAGCTGCTGTAACTGTCTTTGAGGTTTTTCCTTCTTTTACTTTTCTTCTATACTGTCAATAGAAAATTAAAATTAAAGCAGTTTTTACAAAACATAATAAATCTGTCAGGATTCCTACAGTCAGGCAGCTGTGTGCGTTTTAAACCTGTGCTGTCTGTCGATAGATGAAGAGGCAGAAAGAAGAAATTCCTACGATTAGTTCATGGTTGAAAACGTCCGTGACTGGAGTGACACAGTTAACCTTACAACGAGCCTTGGAGCTGTCTGGTGGTGCGTAAGAAGGGGTCTGTCTGTCTATCCAATGACTGCCAGTCCATGTGTTACAGTAGATTAGTGATATAAACATGATCATGTCTGTGTTTGGAGGCAACAAGAACCAAATTCTTTATAGGCAAGTTTCACAACTGGGCTTCTATCCAACGCTCCCAGGCAGATATTTCAGGCTGACAAGACGGCGGCCATATTTAAATGAACGGAGGGAGAGCTACAGCTGCAACTTCATTTATCATAAAAACATAACAAAACACTAAAACTGCATGTGTAGAATCTTGAATCAATTCTGGTTTAAAAAAAAAAAAACGCTAAAAATATCTGGGGATTTTGCCTCAAAATAAGGTTTAAAAAGCGTTTTCTTCCATATTATACTTGTACTACAACAAGGTGCTCTCATCACTCCAGCAACACGACTGTCTGGATGCTTCCCGGTTCGACTGTTGCAAAGCAGATGATCGGCTTGTCTGGACGGGAGTTTCAGCAGCGAGTCTCTTCCTGACAACGTCTCACCAACCGTTGAATGACTCGTGAGTAAAACTGGACTAAAGCAGTGGTTCAAGTTAAATTGGGTGTAATGTGTTTATGTGTGTAAGTCGTAGTCAGTTACTAAATGTCCACATCCTCCGGGTTACCATGGTGACTGTGCATGCAGCATTCTTCCAGAGTGATAATTCACTGACATTTGTCTTGACCGCCGGCTATTCAGCCCTAAATCGTAGCGCTCATCACTACCACTGTCAGCGCCCCAACACTGAGGGTTATGTTTGTGTTCCTGGTGTCGAAATGTGGAAAACGGCCCACTGTCGTTCTGAGGCTTCTGGAGTTTGTGAGGGAGAAGACAACTTTTCCTACATTTGGGTGACAAAGTGACGTCTGTCGAGTGAAACTTGTGGGACAAGTTTAAAAGAACATTTTCTGAAGAAATTAACGCTCCAGTCCCACTCTAGCTCCAAACATGCGGCACATTCACCTGAGCAGGGATTTTTTTAGGGTAAACATTTGGGGGTTTTGTGACAAAAATGTAACAACAGGAGAGCTGAGGCCTACCTTGGTGCGGACAATGTTTTTGTCTGAGTTGATGTCGTCCAGCGTGTCGTAGTCGTCCTCCTCCACAGAGCTCAAAGACTCCTGCCTGCTTCGTCCAACGCTGTCCAGCGATCGCTCTGTTGGGGGCAGTGACGAGAGGAGAGACACTTTCAGTCGACTGGATGGACGATGTTAGCAGTTAGACGGACGACCAGATTTAGAAGAATTGCAAGAGGATGCAGAGGTGTTCAAACGCGTCACACCTTTTACGACTGATTTGCATATTTTCAAAATAGGAAATTAGGTTGATTGCTGATCTTTGCACCGATAGTATTGTTTTGCTGTTCCTTTAATTATCATCACGTTTAAAATCTGGGCCCTCCCTGGCCTCCCTCTCGCTTCATTGATGTGTCATTAACAGGGTGCTGATTGGTTTGCAGTAAATCTGGGGACTGATTTGGCCAATTGTGCGGCAGTGTGTCACCAATGCGGACGGCTGTGTAGTGAAGGTAATTGAGGATTGGTCGGCGTTTGAAAGGCTCCTGTCCTAATGAACAAAAACACACAGAAAACGAATGAGGCACTGGGAGCCGCGAGCACAGAAACCAGCTGCAGGCCAGGCTGTGAAGACAAACGGCAGAGTAACAGCAGTGTGAGCCTGAGACGATGTCCGTGTTGGTTCATACCCATGTAGCCATAGTTGTTGTCAGTTGATGTGGCGCTGTCAGTGATGGCCTCCGAACTCAGCGTGCTGCAGTTGTCAGCTGGAGAAGAAAAATACTCCTTAGTTAATTCCATCACGACTCAAATAAAGACGGTAATCAAACCAGAACTGTCCCAGACTCACCAAAGGAGCCGTATTCATACGGAGAGGCTGGAGTCTTGCCTGTGGTGATGACAACAACACATGCATTTACAAATTCCAAATGAGTTCATAATAACAAACTTCACATAAAGAAACCAGCACCACTACAACAAATACTTGCTAGTATCTTAGCACTAACAACTACAAGACCACTGCAGGTTAGTCTATAAACACAGAGAGGTGAGGGAGGCATCAACATTAACAGCAACTAACTGACAAACGTGGGATGAAAATGAAGAATTGGGGGCTAAAGATTAGCAGGGATTGTTGCACAGAGCAATGACTACTGCAGTGAAAGTGAACTGTTTCCAAACTGCAAGCGTCTTGCGGTTCAAAATCAAATCATATCAGCAAACACTGCAGTGAGCAGACACAGAGACACACTTAGAGGCAGTCTCAAGCTGCAGAAGCACATCAGCACTGCTCATATTTATCTCAGTTATCATCTCCATGCTTTTGTTGGTCTATCATGTTGTTATTATTGATGGACATACTATGTGCTTATGTGTTTCTTGGGCCAACAAAACTGTCATCAGTGGTGTCTAACCAGCACCTAGGTGAGTGTACATCTGTATCACTCTGAAGCCATAAAGTCTTGTCACTTGTCACTGAAAAGTCCACTCACACCGCAGCCACTCCCATTTCTTTATCTTCCTGTCTTTGAAAGTTGCTTATAATACAAGACAGTTAAAGTGTGCAAGCTAATGCATGCGAAGCACCTGCAGACAAGCAACACAGTGTGAGACAGGGCAGTAATCGCACAAGAGAGTAACTGTATTTATACCATCTCCGTTCTTCCCCAGTAGAGAGGCTGAACCACACATTAGCATGAGGGAGAGAGTGAAAGATACACATTCAGTACACACACAAATGCTAAACTCTACATTAACAGCTTCATGGAAAATGGTTGCTACGCTTAATATTACGTGTAATATAACATTTTGTTGATTGTGGCATTTAATCAACCAAAGCTGTTCATAGATGTGTATTTTCTGAAATGGTGCGGTCGGTGCACCCTCCACAGAGCCCCTAATGGGCTAGTCCATCATCGCTAGTTGCTGGGTTACCTGTCTCAGCAGGCGACATGTCAGCAGGATTCTGAAACACCTCTCTCTTTTTATTCATTCTGCAGAAATAAGAGAGGAGAAGATGCAAATGAAAGTCATTTGTATTCTGTAGAGTGTCGTTCTTGCAGTGCAGTCGTATGAATCTACATTTTTTGATTAAAGATGAATCCTGCTGCGTTGAAGTGGGACCGACACTGTACAGGATATACATTTGAACACCGTGATCTCCAGTGCTGGGAGACAGTGTTTTAACCAGATCCTCCACACAGACAGAAAGTATTGGGTCAGTCTGTGTCAGTTCAGGCAGAACTCAGAGAATATACATTCTCATCTGCATGTGTTCATTGGGCTGAATTTTTAGAATTTAATATCAGATATACAGCTGGAGCTCTCAATCACAGTTTGAGTTCGTGTTATGCAGCACCTGGCTCCATTTCTTGCTTGTGAAGCTGGAAGGCTATCGAGTTGTGAGGAGACTTGAGGACAGGATGAAGTAAAATTTATCATATCTTAACAGCATTTATTTTACACCTCTAGGTTTATAACAGTCACAAAATACAATTAAAATGGACTTTAATCACACGGGACCTTAAGGGTTCAATATCCAAATGATTGAATGGCTCCAGCAGAGGCCCAGTATCAGTCATTTTCTTGCGTTCTAATTTTGTCAAAAGTCCTTCAAAATTGAAAAAAGTTTCAAACGAGGGCAGTATTGGGGCCCAACAAAGTCCTTGTAAGAGTATATATGTGGATGGATGTATGTCTGCTACTCTGACAGGCCAAAATGGTGACGTGGAGTCATATTTCTGGAGATACTGAAAAAAGCGTCAAAATACAAAATGTCTGTAAACATATGAAATTCTTAAAATTCGGCTAAAGATATTTTAAGAACTTAATTCTGGGTCCCAAATAGCAAATAAGGAGCAAAATTTAAAACGGTGCAGCATCTGAAATGACGGGGACTGACCCTACTGTCTGCGCTGGGGGTGTAGACATATTTTTTTAATCACTTCTAACAAATGATCTTCCAAATAAATAAATGCAAATATCTCAGCGATAAGACAAGGCTGCATGTACGTAGTGGGTTTAACGAAACTCCAGTCCTGGCTAATATTCTTACCTCCTGTTTTCCACACAGGCAACCAGCAAGGTGAGCAGGTAGAAAGAGAGGAAGATGCCCAGACAGAACAGCATGCCCATCACGTACACTTCCGCTGTGGAGAAACATGTATTTACTATAAGTCTGTTCACTCTCTAATACGGCACGACTGCACTGCATGATGCAACAACACAGCAACATCACCTGCAGGTTACAGCTGAAGTAGACACATACGGTACGTTTCTATCCCGTCAATGGCTAATTCAGTTGACAAACAGTAAAAACATTTTAAGCAGCATTTCTATCCGTCTGCTTCAGCCCAAGCTTTATGTATACAATAACTACAAATGGATTCATCTCAGTCTGAACGCTCGTCTTTGTACATATGTGACTTACAGTTGATGGCAGGAGAAACCACCACATCGAGGACTTTGGTACGGTTTCCAGCATCAATCAGCTCATCGGGTCGCAGAGGATAGAAACGCAGCGGACCGCCGCACGCCTCGTCCTCCGTTTTTACCACGACCACCACGTAGAAACTGTTGCTTGGAAAATCTTTTCTCTGGATGACAGGGAGAGACACGAGGAGATATGACTCCGCGTGGTAACGGCTCTGTAGTCAACACTATACCAGGATCTGTCACAACAGTTTCTAATGCATTCAGCACCACGTATGTGGCTATGTGTGAGAAAATACCTGCACAGTGATGGCACCTTTTTTCGTCATAGTCTGGTACATCCCAATAAAGGCCACATTGGTGTCAAGGTCGTAGACAGGGCACTGAAGAGAAAGGAAGACAGAAAGAAAAATGAAATGGAAACAAGAACTTAATTCAATTTTATATATATAAATACATAAATATATAGCATCAAATCAAAACAGGCGTCATCTCAGGGCTTGTTACATGTCAAGGCCATTTCATGTTTTGGGTCAGCAGCAGTTACCCCCCTACCCCCCTCCACACCATCCACCACTTTCCGCTTCGCTCCCTCGACACGGTGTGCTCCCTCATACAATTTTTTTTCTAGAAAAACCCCTGCAGTCCTTTCAACATTATAGAGAGAAACTCCTTAATTTTCCATGGAGCAAGCACTTGGCCACAGTGGGGGAGAAAACTCCTTTTAACAGGAGGAAAGACTCAGGGTGACCATTGGCCTGAACCAGTTGATGTGAGAGGACAGCTGATGGAGAACAGATTAAAGGCTATAGAAAAAAAGGACACAGTGATGTATTTAAAAAAAATTAATAAATAAAAAAAAAGTAAAAAAAAGTAAAACGAGTCAACTGACTCTTCCCAGAACAAAACTGAATTGACAATGTCTGACTTCAAGGAATCTGTTGCAGTGTCCTCTATGACGCCCCCATGTGGCCCAAAAATGCTACTGCATGCTGACCACAATGCTGGGGCAAAGGGCCACTTAAGGACAACAGCAGTGTGGTTTGAGGGGACAGGGAGTTAAGGGGAGTTAAGCAGAACTGTACCAGGATGTCCTGGATGGACATGACGGAGCAGGGGAAGTTCATGTCCGAGTTGACCTTGACGATCACAGTATCCACCCCGTCTGGAAAGACATACTTGAAATACTGAGAGAAAGGACAAGAGAGGGAAAAGAAAGATGGTCAGAATGCACATCGTAGTTGGTCAACCTCAGGACTGTGTTGCTGTTGCTGACAACACAATAAACTGTGATTTTACAGATTCACACATCATCAAACACATTGATGTTTCCTTTCTTGGCTGACAACCACGACTGACTTGTTGAATTACAAGGCTTATTAAAGGGGGATTTCAGAGGACATTAAGAAAACAGAAGTGTATTTGCATCTGCAGAAAAGCAGAACATACCAGGGAGAAAAAAAACAAAGACAATCTTGCTGCACGCTGAAATTTTGTGTAAAACCAGAAATTCCCTCCACTCATATCATCCTGTTTTCTGTGTGCTTTCCTCAGCTTCTCTCATGTTTCTTGTCATCTGACTCTCCACATCCTTGTTGTAAAGTAGCACATGGTGTCACAAGCACATAAAGGCTTGGCATCAGGCTGATTACCTGAGGTTGTGACGGCGATGCAGTGAAGGTGAACTTCTTGTCTGTCCTGTAACCAGGATAAACATGTCAGGCATACCAGCAAGTGACTTGTTTGTTGACATAAAGAACCAGTCAGATGGCAAATGTTTGTGGTTTAATATCAGATGCTACTCACTGCAGCGTGAAACTCTCGACACGGCTGACTCTGAGCTGGTAGTTGGTACCCTGGGTGGCCAGGGTTGACACGTCAACAAAAAAGTACTGCGTCTCGGAGGCGGCCCGGGTTGGAGGTTGGCACAGTGTCCGGCCCACATGGTTGTAAGGGTACTTCCTCTGGTAGCTGGAGAGAAAGACACGCAGAGATACAGAGGACGATCGAGTGAGAAAACAAGAGGTTCGCATTCAGGAGATTTGAACTTTGTTATGACGTAAACACTAGTTTCTATTTATTAGAAGTAAATTACATTTAAGTATATATTGAGCGCTCTTTTTTATCTTAAAGCATAGATAGATAGATAGATAGATAGATAGATAGATGGATAGATGGATAGATGGATAGATAGATAGATAGATAGATGGATAGATGGATAGATGGATAGATAGATAGATAGATAGATGGATAGATAGAACTTTATTGATCCCTTTGTATATCCTGTAGATGCTCTGAATTAGGTAAGAGGTGACTATGTGAAAAACAAAACAAACAGTTTCACTTCGTACAATAGAGGGACAGTATGTTGCCAGGGATTTTTGTCTGGCGATTTATGAAGATAACTCATCTTCAGTCCTATCCTACTCAAGCTGAATGCACACAGTACAGCTCAAATAGAAGTATATTCTCTCAGAGACAGCATGTGACAGAAGCTACAAAAGACAGAAGTAGCCTTAGTATGGAAATTTTAACAAAGTAATAACAGGAAAATGGGTTCCCAAGATCTGTAGATCTACAAACCTCAGAGGGGGAAGTGAAAGTCCAAGGTTCATTAGTGATTTGCTAATACATGCCTGGCCACATGACTGCATAAGCAATGCTACTGAGAGGCGATTCTGGTGTTGCATAATTACGGAGACAATCTCATCGTGAGGGAGACACAGATCACATTACATATGGGGCTACCGGCCTCCTAACGTGTTATTAAATCCTACATGATTAAGTCCGGTAACAAAAGCTGTGTGTCCTCTGACAGCCATGGTACAATCCAGACAATATTAAAGGCAGTGGATTTTGTAGTTTTCCCACTACAAACTGAATCAACAAACCTTACTACTGCTGAATAGAAATACAGTTCTTTCTAACTAAACCTCATCATTCTGACTAACTAAGCATGTCTCACCACCACAACCATAAAAATCGGTAACAAGCACAGCCAGCTTTTACACAGTTTCATCGCATGACCTGAAGTCATAACTGTTCACTATCTACTGAAAAACAGTCTGACACTCCCTAATAGGAACCTTGGATTACTTCTCTATGTACATACCGTGTACATAAAGAAGCTATAACGACATCCATTATGGTGTAATAAAAATAACTCAGCTAGACATACAGGCTAATTAATGTGGTCAATTTAGGCATTTAAAAAAAAAAAACATCAAGCCATAAATCTGTATCTGCAGATAATGTGTTCCCCTTTCGTTCTGTTTTGTTCTGTGAAATAGTGCAGGTCATCACAAGCTACATCACAAGCTTGAAGTCACGCCTTCGAAGGTGTCATTGCTGGTCAATTCGACTCAGGAGAACATCAATCATCTGTGTTTGTTTGGCATCTTCACTATGCTACTGACAAAGCAACGTGTTCCTGGTTGAGCTAGCAGCAGCTGTGAAACATACTTTACATACAGCATATGCCCTATTTAACTACACACACTATACTGTGAAGGCAACAGAGCATTTTGGTGCTATTCCAGTCCTGCAATACAACTTTTAGAATATTATCCACAAAGATCTATGAGGATTGAGGTCAACAGGCAGTTAATAAAGAGAAGGCCATTGAGTATTGTGCTGATCACTTCCGGTAACATATAACAAAACATTGTTGGATTGCTTATAAAGTGTTCTCGGAGTGGTTTTGTGGGAATAGGGGAAAGCTGAATTAGCGACAAGGTACAAGGCTGGGTTCAAAAGAGTCAGGGACAAAACATGGGTTTCCTTGATTTAAAAAAAAGGAACAAGAACGATGCTTTCAGTTTAGATCTGATGGAAAGGTGGGTGTACTCACAGGCCTCGGAGAATAAGAGGGACTTGAAAAGACAGCACGGCTTGTTTCTGTCGCACCACAAACAGCATCGTACTCTCCAGATTCTGAGACGACACATCCACGGTCACCCGCACTCCCTCCGTCTGGAAGTTTAAAAAGGAATACAAGAACAAAAGGAAACATCAACATTTCAAGTAAACAAAACAAAAAACAAAAACAAATCTACCGGCAAATGTACCTTATTCCTGGAGACCGTGTGATTGAAAGCATAGATGGTCTGGTTTCCACTGGTCACCGTGTCGTTATAGGTGACATCAAACTCTGCGTCTTTCTGCACCACATTCTTGGTCTCCCCCACCGCTTCGCTGCCGCAAGCTAACTGGGTCACACATAACCAGAACAGAACCGCCAGTGCAGTCGGGGTCAGACGTGGAGCGAGTCCGGAGCTGTTTTTATGTCGAGATTTCCAGCAACTCCTGAACACCATCTTGTCCGACACCGTCTTCCTCGATTGGAAAATGATACCTTCGGGAAACACTAACAAAAACTCCACCCCATTCAATATCAACAGACACACGTTAGCACTCCGGCTAGCTTAACGGTGCCAATTCCACCAGCAGTCACGGCAGCGGCTAACGGACAAGCTAAAGAGACAACGAGGCGTTTATATTCGCTACAGACTTCTTTTTTTATCTCGTGGACATCGGTAACAGAGTCGACGCTGTTAGCTATGCACGCAATAGCACAAGTTTCGAGAATCAAAACGATACTCAGCTCGTCTGTGTCAGGCAGGCGGCTGGCTATCTGTGCTAGCATTAGCACCGCTGGTCAGGACGCTGGTGAAGCAGCTCCATGTTTTCAAACTGGGTTCCAACGTCGCGGACGATGGCGAAAACAAAGACGGCACGAGGTGTTTTTTCGATCCTCTCCGGTATGGACGGTTGTCAGCGTCCGTTTTAGCGGCGCCACTGCATTGTGCAAGTGTTTCTCGTCCGGAGGGTGACGAGCTGCACCGTGTTTACAATCTGAAAAATCTGTGCCACTAGCGCCCCCTCCACGTTCACACAGTAAACAAACCGACGTGCGACGCGATGACGACACAGCATGGCTTCCAGGAGACTTCAATGTTCAGTTCATCAGAATCAGAAAGCTTTTTTTTGCTAAGTGAGCTCGCACACACAAGGAATTTGGTGAATGAAGCTGTGGTGCACAACAGTAAATATTTAAATCTAGATGTAAGAAATTCTAAATAAAATGTATGTAAAAGAAAAGTATAAAAGTACTACGTAAATAAAAAAAGTACTGTGAAAAGAGACATAAATTTGCCTAAACCAAGTAATAAATTAGGAAACCCTTTAAACTGCAATATTGCACATGAAATTGAAGCATTACACATGTAATGGTAATGCACAGAGGTAGTGCAACAGGAGTCTTTAGTGATTTACTGACTGTTCATGAGGGATATGGCCTGAGGGAAGAAGCTGCTCCAGTGCCGGGATGTTCTGGTGCTTAGAGACCTGAAGGCCAGAGGGTAGCATGTCAAAGAGGTGATGACCGGGGTAGAAGGGATCCATGTGTATTTTTCCTGCCTTTTTCCTCACTCTGGAGGAGTACAGGTCCTGGAGGGAGGGCAGGGGGGCACTGATGATCTTCTCAGCCGTCTCGACTGTCCATTGCAAGCTCCATATGTCTGACTTGGTAGCAGAACCGAACTAGACAGTCAAAGAAATATTAAATGTGATGTTGTGCCTTCTGGTTTGTGGTACTGAAGACTATATTTCTTACACAATTTTGTCTAAGTGCATTTCATATGGGCTTGGTGTTACAATAGACAACTATAATAAGGCTACAATACACAAATAATTCCATCTAGTGTGTGGAATCGTTTCATCACAGCTGCTCATACAACATAGAAAAGGTCAAGTTCTGTCACTGGAATTTATGGGTTACTTTTCATTTGATATTTCTCATATTGCAACTGAATATTTAGTGAGAAAACAAGTTTATTTATGTATCTTTTTTTTTTAATATCTTTTCTTATTATTTATTTATCTCTATTTTTAAATAAGATATACAATGTGTATTTATATGTCTTATCATACACATAGGTCTCTAAAGGGATTTACAGGCAAACGTTAAAAGAATTAAAAATGTGTAAAAGATAACACACTAATTATAGCAGAGTAAAATTACATGAATTCAATTCAATGAATAAAAGCAGTTGAATAAAGTGCACACAAATTTTATAG
Organism: Stegastes partitus; assembly: GCF_000690725.1. NCBI lineage: Eukaryota > Metazoa > Chordata > Actinopteri > Pomacentridae > Stegastes > Stegastes partitus. The sequence continues at coordinate 105,456 of NW_007579069.1, read as the reverse complement.
AATAATTAAACTCACTAAAACTGTGAAGAAATATTCAAGAAGAGAAAAATGAAGATATCTAACAGATAAAGTATGCAATAAAAAGGGGGGTGGGTGGGGTGGATGATTTCAAATTAAGTTTAACAAAAGTACTGGCAGTTTTAACGAGAAAATAAAACAAATTCAATAAAAGCAGTGCAAAGAAGCAAAGAACAACTGTCTTAATCTCTATCTATCACACAGGTAGATGGATCAAGCAGTGAGCAGCATAATGGCTAAATACCTTTTCACCCTGTCTCATCTGAACTCTAGTCAGAGGTAAAAAAAATATTTACGCACTGGTTTAGGAGGTGACAGTTCTGTATAACAAGGTAGTAATGTGGTACAAGCATGGCATGCTTTGGTTATGTGGTAATCCAGTGTGATGCAGGAACTCCTCTCTACCATGAAGTGGTGCTGTCTACAACCCGGTGAGAGAGCAACGGACTGGAACAGGTTAAATTAAACTGCAACATTATATGTAATCATTCCTTTTATTTTCCTTGAGTTATTTCCATATTAAAATAGCATTATCTGTATCTGTAAATTCAACTAATACATATCTGAGTGTTTAGTGTAACCCATTTAATATATGCATATATTTAAATATATCTTGTTTTAACACCTATTTCCATTCTGTGCTTGAATAACTGGTGTCTAAGCATGTACCACTTCTTTCTCCAGGTCACATTCATCAACAAATATCAAGCTATTGTCAATATTGTTATTATTGCTATTATTTCAGTGTCTATACTGTGTGTGGTGGTGGGGACATAGGGGTAATAGTTCTCAGTTTTTCATCCCTGGCTTAATAATTATATATGTATGACTACAAATCTCTCTTTGTGAGAATGTGGGATTTAATTACCATGGAAACACAGCTAATGTCATTGCTTTTAATGGCAAAATGTTCATTAAGAGACCTTTCCAGAGACCCTTTAGCCCCTTGAGAAGGTCAGGGCAATTTCTCAGCACACGAGTGACATTTATCTGTGCAGTGAATCGGCAGTAGAAACAGGTTAAAGGTTCTGAAAACACAGCATTTGCGCATAGCTGGTAATTTATTTGATGAAAATATAAAAGCTTTGAATCATAATAGAGAGCATTGGCTGTGATTTGTCTGAAGCCCTTAGTGGCACTGCAGAGGGGATCCGCTAGAAACTGTGAGCATCCTTTTGTGTAGATGTCAGCTGTTTATTTTCCAATACTATAGTCAGTGTCATTACTGGCGCTTCGTTCAGTTCGATGATGTGAACGTGTCACTGTGATGGGAAAGCGGCGTACACCTTTAAAGCCTCATCTCTGATCATACATAGCGCAGCAGTTTGCAAGGAATCACTGAATCATGGGAACCAGTGATAATGCGCACTTCTTTGTCACCAAGGCAACCACAATACGTTTCTGTGGATGAAGTCATTTGTTACGCCGATCGTTGCCATGGTTACAACCTAGAGAGGGCGCTGCGGAGGAGCGTTCCACGTAAAATGACGCAGGGCGGGGGCGTGCCCGCGATGCGCGCTGCGCAAGGCTGCTTGTTGTTCCCGCAGAGAGGCGAGAAGATGGCGGCCGTGTCAAGCGGAGGTGCTGCTGGGTCCGCTGCGGCCGGGATTACGCACTCTCCCCGACCGACCCACGCAGGCATGGGCTCCCAAAACCGAGCCCAGCCACCCTCCGGGATCAGCCACTCCGGTCGTGCCAGCACGGCCACCGGGTGCATCACAAATCCCGGCCACACTTCGGCCACCAGGCCCCCCCCAGCCCGAGTGGGCCACTACGAAATCGAGCGGACCATCGGCAAGGGAAATTTCGCGGTTGTTAAACTAGCCACACACATCATTACTAAAGCGAAGGTAAGACGGCTTATGTCCGAGCGTTACAGGCGAACAACGACAAGTTGTCATTGTTGTATTTTCAGCCTTTTCAGCCTTGTACTCAGGATGACGCTGGGGCCTTCGGGCTCCGGAGACACAGCGGCCAGCCCGCTTTGGTGACACCGCTGCTCGGTGTAGGGGGGTTCCGTTCGACACGGGACATCACCTTTAGCTTCTGGATACGATATATATCCCACAAGATACACGTAGTCCCACATTAAATCGGTCGTGGTATTTTTACGTGAAGCTAGAAAGGCCCGAGGTTAATGTGTGGCAAAGCGCAGAGGACGGAGAGAAGGGTATTGACGAAGATGAAAAAGAGGAGACAGAACGATAGTGTAGTTGCTAGCTTAGCTTACTAGCTAATTAGCTGTTTGGTAAGACTCATATATCGTTGAGACTGATACCAAGGCACAAGGCTGAAAAGTTTGGGAGGCCCTTCGGAATAACTTAAAGTTAACAGCGAACTTCCAAAGTTGATAAGTGTGTGTTGTTCAAGTATTGAAAGCCGTCTTTGAAATTCATCGTAAAAGTAGCACCGAAAACTGCTCGAACTTGGCTAAAGGTTGTTGCGTTTTCATGTAGCCAGCTAGACAGAGGATAACGCAAACTACTCATCATCAACTATTTTGCGTCGGTATATTTCCTACGCCTTTCGAAAGTAACTTACCCAGTTTGTCAAAGCTGTACTTCAGTGCCAGTGTTCGTGGTACTCATATATATACCCGTTTCTAGATGGATGACATGTCAGTGAATACTCCCAGACAACAAAACACTGACATGGCAAAATTAGTGGTTTCAAAACTGCCACCGCACACTTGAGTGTACGTTGATGCTTTTGCGTTGAGTGGGCGCCAGTTAGCATTATACTGGATGATTGGCACAGTGACAAGCACGTACTGTTATCAACGAATGATATCCGTGTACAACAATTATAATGAGTGGATGCCATACATTGAGTTTGGCCTCAAGTCAGTCCTGTTGTTCATAGATGAGTCTGTTATCATTTGTGGCAAACAGAATTTTTGCATCTTGTAGGAAATTTTCCGTGTTGCAAGGCTTTATTTGCCTGTGAGCAAACTGTTGTCAGTACATCATCAGATGCGCTGCTAGTGTAAGCCCAGAAAGATCCAAACAAACAAAAACAACAATCAGAAAGCCTAAGCCTAAGAGGCAGCCATAAGATTTCTGCTTTGATTTTTTTTTTATTTCCAGTTTGTTGCAGAACTTTCACTCAGTATTGTGACATTAGCATCCTTTATTTGATGATGATATACCCATTGTGAGCAGTATCCACATCCCTTATGATGGCTGTCCAGGTGAATGCTCAGAACAAATAGGGGTAATTGGTGCCTCCTTACCGGCAAATCCTTCCGTGTAATTGTCTTTTAACCCTGATGAAGAGCCTTTAATTCAGATGGCATAAATAAAGGTGTGTTGAGGCTGCTGAGTGCGGAGCTTTACTTCCATGCCCTTGTTGACACACAGACAGGCAGACACAGGTCATTTGAATGCTTTGCGCCACATAGCTGAGAGAACCTTCCATTTAGTTTTCATGAGGCCAAAATAAACTTGGGTCAGTGAGCTGTGGAGTGGTTTTCAGCGCTGGAGAAGATGCTGGTTGAATGACTTCAACTGTGTTGTGACTACGAGTATAATTTTAAAAAAATTGTAGGTAATGGAGATGTGTTCTCAACCTCTTACGAAAACAATACAAAGACAGCCGCGATATAATAATGAGCAATTGATGAGCAGGTGTTGCAAAGGGCTACTCTCTGTGTGTGGGGTTGTTTTTCCTTGTCTGGATGTGTGTGGCCGTGTGTCTGTCTGAGACGGACAGAAGACAAAATGACACGGACTGACAGAATGAAAGAGACGCCTTGTTTGTCGTCTGCTGATGGTGGTCACAGACAGACCAAGTCAGCTCATGGTCTTCATCAACAAGCACCGGAGTTTCAGCGTCCCCAGTTGCTCATGAATATCAGAAGAATAGGAGTGTGCTTTTACATGCCTGTGGACATCATGAATATGGATATGATGATCAGTCATCAGATGAAATGTGCTCTGGAGCCTTGTTTTATGGCCTAGGTTTTATAACGATCCGATGAGAAATGCTGACTAGTCAAAAATAGCCTAACAACTCTCTCCGTTGTTCGATGGAGCTGGATGATATCCTGCAGTGCAGTCACACAGAAGAGGACCTGGATATTTATACTTGGTAGCTTAGAAAGCCAGAAGGGGATGGTCCCTTTCTATGCCCCATTTCCCCTCTGTTGTTTTGTAAAACCTAAAAGATTCCACAGGCACTCAGTTTACAGTCGGTTTCTCCGACACACGCCGCCGTTTCAACCATGTCTTTTGCTAATTCTGGGCAGATGGGGGGCTGTTGGTATATGTGCTTACTAACACAGAGGCGGTCACACAACACAAGCCATCAGTGGCAGATAACTAGTGTGCTGCACCTGGATGTTGTAATAGTGAAAGCTCATCTCATCCAGACAAAGATCACTTAGTGAAGTGGAAGTCAAAACAAGACTTTTGTTACTCTCACCCAGACGTCGTGGGAGAGGCAGTTGTGCCACACTTTGCTGCTGTCTTCATAAATGTTGGTTTCAGTCTCCAGATGATCTACAAACACTATCACTGGTCATGAGCCTTCAGCAAGGGTTTTCGGTTTTATATTCACTCCAAATGAAACCACTTGTTTATGGGGAAACTCCAACGCTTATCACTGTATGAATTTGGGAACTCAGTGAACGGTGACCGTTTTCATCATAGTTTTTGTTGTTTTGGATTATTTTCAATTACTGCTGCAGTAATAAGAGTTGATTTGTGCATACTATAGCATCAGTAAATGATAAAATATAAAGAAGCGGCCAATGATTACCTCAGTATCAGTGTATTTATTTTATCATTTATTCAGTGCATTGTTTATAAAATGTCCTAAAATATAGAGAAATGCAATCAGATTTTTTTTTTCTTCCAAAGTTCAATGTGACATCTAAACATTACCTTCTCTGTCGGACCAGAGCAAATATATTTTATTTTGTAGTGATAAAACCAAGATTAAAAAAGAACTTCTTGCATCTGTGAAGGTAGAAGTTTAACATTTTTACTAGATAAATTACAAAAATCTATTGTTTTAAAACTATTTAGATTGAAAAAAAGTTACCATTTGATGTAACCTAGTCAAAGCTTGTATTGTTTATCTTCCCCAGTCATAAGATCCCAATAAAATGTAATATTCAACTGTCATTCAGTGCTTGCTCAGATTTGATGAAATGTGTTTAAAATGTGATGCACAATTGTTAAAAAACACTTTTCACATAAATCACACAGGCAGCTGTGATGATTAAAGATTTTTTTTTCCTGTTAAATGAGGATATGGAAAGTAATAGCCATGCTGCAGTTTGCTGCGTATTAATTAGGACTGTAGTCGCCTTTAATCTACATGATATTTCACATCCTGACCACTTAACAGGTGGCACATTTGCACATCCTTTTGCATATCCTTTTTACAGCCACTGTCAGCGATTGTATGGAGTAGATTTATTTATTTTTTTCATCTTTGATCATTCCAGGTCTGACATTTTTAGAAGTTGCTTCTTGTTATCATACATGTAGAATAAAGCATCTTTGGTCAAGTCTCAAGGTGAACGGTCAGAGGGCTAAAATGCACTGATAGCGATGATGGACAGCTGATAAAACCAGAGTGCTGCAGATTTGTTTTTGCAACAAATACTCGTATAGTTCATTTTATTGGCATGAGAGTGACAGTTTTTTATCCACTCCTGATTGATCATTTATTTGTTTAAATTAAGGTTAATTGCAGATCACAGTTTATAGCTAGAAGTGTACTCGGGTGTTTTTTGTGTAATTTTGCTGACTGACGGACAAATAGCAGGAAAAACAGAAGAAACAACAAAAACACTCTAATCTTTGTCTGTATTAAACAGTAAGGAGCATGATGCTGGTTCTGTCAGTCATGTAACTGCATGACTTGTGATAGCTGTGTCCATAATCTCTATTAATATTTTGCTTTTTATCTCCGGTAATGTGTTAGATGTGTTAATTTTCTTTGTGTTGTTAATCATGCTTGATAATAGTGAATGTGCAGGCCTGCCATCGTACGTACGTGTAGTATCTTGACAAAGGATGTATGGTCAGTGCCCTTGTGTGACCTCTGTAAAGACCAAGTCAACACACACATTTAAAAAGCCTTTCGTCTTTCTGTTACTGCAACAAGGTGAGCTGTGGGCACAAGAAGACTGTGGCAGTTAAAAATCACAACTCTGTGCCATCATCATCATCATCCACAGCGCTGCTTGTTGTCAGAGGCGACTGTGTTGTCAAGGTTCCTAGTTGGAGAAAGGTCGCTCCATTGAAGTCTTACTGGTTTCCATGGTTTCACTCCTGATGATGGTGGTGCCAGACCCCAACCACCAATTTTCAATGGAAATGACTCGCCATTGGCTGAGCTCATTATCTGTCATGAACACAGCATTTTTTTTTTATTGTGTGCTGTTTTCAGGTGCCTTTAGGGTTCCCTCCACAGCGTTTCAGACAGGCTGGGACCTCGGCTTCTCTTTGTCACTGAAATGATTGCCTCGTGTTATGATTGGTAAATGGCACCGTGTGGCGTGTCCTGACCTGTATGTTGGTGGGGAAGCAGACTTTTCCCCTGTTCTTCTGTCCTCTTTTTCCTGTGTTCTCCCCCTTTCCTCCCAAGTGTTTTTGGTAAGAAAAGGACAAGCAAGAGGAAGAGGGCAGGCAGGATGGCAAGCGTTAGGTAACAGGCCTAATGTACTGTGTAACAATTTCACTCACTCCTTCAGACACACTCACACACGGCTCTCCAACATACAGCAGTCCCTCGCTGTTTCTCAAAGACACACACACACACACATTCCCAAATGTGATTTCATTTGGGTGAGTAATATGACAAAGGCTGGGTTTCTGCTTGACTTATCTTCCTGCCCTCTAGTCGTCTTCTGCAGTAGTATGACTCTACAGCCATCCGGCTTCAAAAGGGAGGGGAGAACACAGAGCAGACTTAGTGTGTGTCTCTGTTACGTGACGTGATGGAGGGCAGCGTAGGCTTCATCAGATATCCTTGTATTGTGCCCCTGTGTTCATTTTGACACCCGATGTTGACTTAATTTAAATCTTTTGATCTAAATGTGTTTTGGTTTTTGTTACAATTTAGTAATTTGAGCTTTAGCTTTAATAAACAAAGTCTTTATAGTCTAGTTTTCATCGGTTATATTTTGTTTCTATTTGTTATTTTTAATTTTGAGCTGGTGGCCATCTTTGTGTACGGTTACCCTGGTTACAGGTGTTGTTCTTGTCTGTCACGAGACGAATGGAAATAGCTCGGTGTTCACGTCGTTCTGCTCTGCTGTGTTACAACAGCCGGACTCCCACCAGTAAACTCAGTTCACGTTATCATTTCCAAACTCTGTTTTATCTCTTTTTCACCATGCTAACCTAGCATTAGCATCGCCAGTGCTCTCCGCTGAACAGCAGCTTCTTCAGAACGGAACATTCGCCCACTTGTTCTCTAAAATCCTGTTTACTGTTTCTGCTAACAGGGAGATTGTAAAACAGTGATGTTTTTTATTTCGTGAACGTCTGGAGCACAATGTACATGTCGCTAACTAAACTGATTAATTTCTTCTGGTGCCAAGATATGCAACTGAAAGTGAAATTACCTTTACACTCACATCAATAGAAAACGTTTCACTGCTTTAACGTACTAGCAAACTGTATGAATGCTACCGCCTACGTGTTGGTAGTTTCAACTGTTTTGTTGCTGCTTCTTTTCTTATTCTCCTTGTAGTTCGTGGATAACTAGAGTTTGCTTGTTTCTTCTAAAGACTGGTAACATTACTATGAAATAACATTATTGAGAGACACATTGTTACATGTTACTAAATGCGAGGTGTCTCCAGGAGGCAAATGACTAAATCTACTTCTGAATGAATGCTAATTGGAGCATCAGAGGAGATTTTTACAAGTCAGGAAAGAAGCACTCGTTAATTTGTCTATCAGTCCATCTTGAACATTTTTGTAAAGTTTTCATTTGTAGACAAAAAATCTAAAAGAGTCCATCATAGTTTATGTTGCTAAAGTAGTTTTTGTTTAGTTTTTTGTTGTCGTTTTTATTGGTCAAACAACCCCTTGTCCGTGTACTGATGCCAGCAGTTGTGTTCATGTATGTTTTCAGTCTGTGGCAGCTAAAACTCCCAACTCTGTGCCATCGTTGTGTAGCGCTGCTCGTCGTTGCTAATGCTCTTAAGAGAGGAAAGGTCGCTTCAGTGAAGCCTTGCATTGTTTCCATAGCAAAGGTAGAAATATAGTTGATATTCATTGTTGAATAATCAGATTATTGTCTCAGTTTATCATTTAAACTGTAAAAAAAAAAGCCCAGTACAACTTTTTGGAGCTTGATGACCCTCTAATCAAAACACAATGGTATTTATTTACAGTTATTAACTTGTTGGATTAACAAAAAAGTTGCTCAACAGTTTTCTTTTAATTTCCAAATTGATTAATTGACAAGGAACTGCAGCAGTAATGAGAGCGTTTGGTGTAATGGTGGTATGATGCGATGGTGGAGGACAAGATCACAGAACCCGCAACTGCAAGACAGGACATACAGAAGTTCTAGCAAGCAGTGGAGGAAGTGTTGCGCAAACAAACTGAATTTTTATATTTAGGGTTTGCTCTGTGTTGAACTTCAAGAGACTGCAAGGTAGCATGTTATGAAGTTACTTTAAGCTAGACAGTTTACCAATATGACTGTTTGTCCTTGTGCATCTTAAAGCATATTTGGATATGTGCCTATCCTTATTTTTAGCCATATATAGATATGTTCGCCTTGTTTTAAAGGCAGGGCCAAACTAGAACTGCTGGTTTCTTCTTTGTAGCACTGTCAAAAAGGGAATGTGCATCATGCAGAGTGATGGTGTGTCATGAGCCAACTCCTGTCTGGAGCATGTGTAATTCCAGTTCCTGCCTCTTCTCCAGACTCTTCGAGAAAGAGTTTTATTTTCATCCATTGTTGAATTAGTCAGTATGCTTTATAAATGAAATGATAATTAAGTTCTGGTTATCATGACGGCAACAAATGCACCTAGTTGTCGAGCGTTTCCCAACGTACCTGGCTGTTAACAGGTTTGTGTTCATAGTTGCCTATTACTACTCTTGATTATGTCTGCATGCCTCTCAGAATTTACTCACCATAAAGTGGGTGCTGTGCTACGCAAGAAGAAAAAGAAACTGCAAAACTGGCAGATGAACGTGTGATGTCCAGTTTTTCTGCACTCTAGCATGTCCCTCGTCTTGTACTTTCAGCTTAACGCGCTCAACTGAGTCATTTCCACACATTAACTCATACAGAGCACACAAGTGGAACACCTCTGAAAAGCATTGTGCTGACTCATAGCGCCTGTACCATCACCGTGTGCACGCGCAAAGTACAGTCATACAGTGGTGCAATTTACGCTGACCTGCCGTGACCTTATCATCTTGTGTGTGTGTGACACTGGGATGTCTTTCTCACTTTATATGTTCACACAACAGAGCCATAATTTTCCCTTCACACCTAGCGGCTTTTAGACGAGGTTTACCGACGGCAGTGGATGGCATGTTTTCGACTTGAACAGAGGTGCACGTATGCGTTCGTGTGTCTCCCTCTCATGTTGATATGGGTTAAGCCTGCGCGTTACGCCCTCTGTGGGTGTTGTAATCTGTCTCCTGTTGATGAAGGTTAACCTCATGCATTATATCACCATACCACTGTGTGTGAACACAGATGAGAATGCAAGATGCACTTTCTCCAGCTTCCCACTGCAGACGTTACACCATAGACCCAGTTCTCTGTTTAGAATCATGGTTGAGTCATGGATGGATGTTTTCAGAGGGAAGATTGTAGCCCTAAACAATGCTGGAAGGAAAACCATCTACCAAATGTTATTTACCTTTACATGCTATATAATTCCTTTTTATCTCTGTTATTATTTTCAATACAAACTGTATCTAAAAATATGCATGAAATGTATGATTTCAATCATTTGTGTTGGGATAAAATGTTTTTTTTAATGGTCAGTAATTCACTAAATATGAGATATTTTGATTGTAAAGCCTCCACTGAGTCGCTGGTTTATCATGTACTAATTTATGTGTTTCTGTTAAATTGCATTGTAGTTTACTGAAAGATGATGATCTATCCAGTTTTTTTTTGTCTGCAGGGGAACCTGCTGTTTTTAAAGAGCATGTTTAGTCAGAGTTAGTCAGATGTATTGGAGATTTGCTGTTGTGTGTAACTGATGAGGACGAGGGTATCTCATGACTCGTTCTATCACTTTGGAAATCAGTATTTGTAGTCGTTCAACCGGCTATACTTTTCGGTGGAATGAAATGCATCTCATAGAGAAAGGAGGCGCAATATCATGTAAAAAATAACATCACATATTTGCAGACAGTCTCCCCAGGGACACATTAATTGTGTTGAATTGGGCTTGTACACTTGAAAGTGTTTCAGAAAGCAAGTGAGCAGCAAATGGAAAAAGAACCCTAGGTGGACACGTGCGATGCCCAGCTCCAGCGTGGCATAGATCATGCCCTTATCTGACACATCGTGATAAACACGATAAGTCAGCGCCATGTCTTTCTAAAATAAATATTTTTACAGTGTTAAGTGCTAACCGGTGACATTTCCCTGTTACAGAAGAGCAGCAAACACTTGGGCATGAGGGCAGCCATGTTGCACAATAAACACGTCGTCACACAGTGCACCTTGAGATGTACAGTACAATACATGCATTGTGGTGTGTTGATACAGCAGTGACAGTTCCAGTCAGCCAGCTCATTTTCGTGCCCGTGATAAGTTGTACCACGTTGATGCAGGTTGACATTTAAGTGTTCCTGTGTCATTAACTTGTGTATAAGCTCCTAACAAGCTCCAAGTAATCCTGGTCCTACTGACCTCTATATGGTAGGTGAATTGTTGTTGTTCAATTGGAAATCACAGGAAACCTATGTGATATATCGTTCCAATAGAAATGCCATTGTGAATAGAGAGAGACCTATTGATGCCATTTCGAGCTTTAGGCCAAGTCTTACAGTTTGCATTCACTTTGTATTTCCTTGACATATTGCAGGGTTTCTCCAAGTGCAGCAAAGTGAATATGGAACGCCTTACTCGTAATAAAGAAAAAGAAGTGATTACATTTTCCTGAAATATCATAAGAAACTTCATCTTGCACTACATACCACAGCAACGACCATGTATTTAGTGAGAGGCTTGATGAAACACGGCAAAGTATGTGCGGCACAGCCGGTGGCAATGATGGATTAATTGCAGTGTACACTTTCTGTGCAGTAATACTTTCGAACAGCATGTCACATTTTATGGAAAAAAAAAACCTGTAGATATAAAACTGGATTTACCTGTAGTTGTAATTTAGGAGAAAAAAAACATGACATGGTAACACATAAGAAGTGTAAAAGGTTAAATAATAAAAGGTCAGATACGTAGAGCAGAACCACCTTCACAGAGGCAAATTGTTATTAAGTGTTTGACAAAACCTGAACTGCTACCGATTTAAAATATGGACCTTGAGTACTTTGTAGGGAAGAAAATGAAGTGTGTTTTCTCCTGCTGTGGTTTGTGGTGATGCTGGCATGAAACTCGTGGGGAAGCATACATGGATTGTTCTTCACACTTTTATTTCCCATTTACATTCCTCAATTTTCTGCTAAGGATGTGTATTTTATTTTAAAATCTTGTTTTGTTGCTCTCAGCTGTGGTTATTTCTCATGTAATGTGAAGCTAGAGTAGCTGTGTGTGCTATGTACTGTAAAGTAAATAGTCCAGACTCCTCTGCTGGGCACCAGCTGCTCTGACATGGTGCTGTGTTGAGGTCACTGTCTTGTGATCAGAGGGGCTATGTGACACTTCATCTCGTTGCAACTGGCCTCTCAGGAGTGTGGGTGTGTGAACCCAGATCTTTTGACGGAAAATTCCACAGTGGTGGAAGCCAGCTTACAGCAGACTGAATAACTTCAGGTACACGCTCCAGTCACAACACATTTCCTTGAACTTGGCTGGAAGTGAAGCTGGAAACCCAACTTTTGAGATGTACACTTGTTACATGTTTTTTTTTGTGGCGTACAGCTTAATCAGGCAGCATCACCATGGGTCAGCTCGGACCCTGCCTGTTAGCAAGTTGTCATTTCATATTACTTCTGTCAGTGGACTGCCATAATACCAACCGTCCTGTCTCTGTACGGAGAGAAATGCGGCAGTCAAGTGACCAACATGTTAAAACTGAAATGTTTGCAGCTGTATAGTGCCAGTGTACTCCTGCCTAGCCCAGATGTTTCTTTGTTTCTGTTTTGCCATTTTTCCACTGAACAGACCCCCAGTCTCAAGGTTTTATATTCAGGCATACATCACGCCTTTGCATAATTGTAATTGTAGCTCAGCTTCCCCGATTTCACAAGTCTCACTGCCCCCAAAGTGGGAATAATGTGTATGTGTAGATGTCGGCATCCGTTTGAGTGTGGGAGTGTTCGTGTGATCCAGATGTCCTGTTGGTACCCTCCAGAAGATGCAAAGGGGAGCAATTACGTCAATGAAACTGGATGAACGCCATTTCCAAGAATAGGTTCCTACGACTTAAAATACCACATACACACATTCCACACAGCTGCATACGTACGCTGATAAACGTACACGGCCAGGGTTGTTTGTGTTAATGATGTTCGGTGCGTTTCGCTGTTTTTAAGATTTCAGCAGCGGTTACAAATAGAACAGTGTTTGTGTGGGGCGGGTTAGCAACAGCTAAAGCCTGGGCGGCACACTCTCATACTTTATAAAGAAACTTACAGGGTGAGTTAAAACCTAGAAATGGCACAGTTCATCAAATACACAGTGTCGGACCTCAATGTTGCCGACCTGACATATGTTAATGTCAATAACTATTTGTAGGGAAGACTTGAAGCGAATCATTGCACGTGTTTTCCACAAATTATACCATACCCTTGAAGGCAAACTACATACGCACACACTGAGCTGGACTAATGTCACTGTTGCTGCTCTGTGCTCTCCGAGGAGTCCCCTGTTCGCTCTTCCTTACTTCCTTTTCCCGTCTGTAACAGGACGTTGGCCTTGTCGGGCTTCAAATGCCCTCATCTTCTTCATGTCTGTTATCAGGAAAGGGAGAGCTCAGGATGGCACTCCACAGAATTTGACGGATGAGATGCTGTTTGTGTGTGTGAGTGTCTGTGTGTGTGTGCGTGCTTTTCATTTTTTTCTGTCCTCGCTCCTCTATTTTTGGCAGAAGCTGTGTTTTGGGACATCCCCATTAGCTTCGCTTGATTAAGTCATTAAAGTCATCTACCCATTCCTAACTGGCAGAGCAAAGCTCCTGTCACACGCCATCACAGTCCACACTGCTGGAGCTTTTGTTGAGGGCTCACAAGTTACGCAAGAGTTGTGTCCGCACTCGAAGGTCAGAGTGTAGGTCAGGCTACCCAAACAAGCCGGCATTCAGAGAAAACACTGTTTGACAACACAGTTCTGCTAATCATTACCTCAAGAAGTGCCAATTTCTTCCTTTTAGCTCGGCCAATGGCACGCAGTAATTTGTGTTTCGTACTTATTTTGTGCTAATAGGTTGACTCCCAGGTCATTTTAGATTGAGTCTGTCTGACTCACCCTCTCCGTCGCTCCTTTGCTGGTTATTTTCGTGGCACGTTACTCTGCTTTGATTATTGTGTCATCACAGGGCCACTGAGACTGTGCCCCTGATTTGTTGCCTGTAATCTAAGTTTCAGCTAAATGCCATTATTTTGAACGTATTGTGTGCATCACCAGCTGAAAAGCTGGTAAACATATTGCCTGGTTTAAGATGAATTCTTTCCTGTTTTGTCTCCTGACCCTTTACAATCTTTCCTTTTCTGCCATCATTCATCCTTATCACTCCCGGCATCCTTTTCTTGTCTCTCTGTCTCCAGGTGGCGATAAAAATAGTGGATAAGACCCAGCTGGACGATGAGAACCTGAAAAAGATCTTCAGAGAGGTGCAAATCATGAAGTTGCTGAAGCACCCCCACATCATCCGCCTCTACCAGGTACACACTCGCTCTCACCCACAACAGAGCCGATAACACACACCGCTCAGATCCTATACCCGAGACCTGTGGCCCTATACGAGAAGAAAAAAATAAAATGTGTTGGTTTAGCAGAATCTGACGTTACCTGCCATTGGCTTTTGGGTCAGCTGCACTTGAAGATTGAATTATAAAATGTACCTGGAAAAATGTCAGTTTGTTACCGTGGGAAGTCTGGGGCACTGCCCAGTATAACCACAGTCTTCTGTCCAAGAACTTCGCTCTGGTGAGACTCGGTGATAGAAACTGAGAAGTGACAGTTTCCTATTTGTTTTCGTCACCCAAGCCTTTCCAGGTGTATGGGGATTCTAACACCAGACCAATCCAGCGTCTTGCTGAAACAGCCACCAGCAGTTTAAACATATTCCAGTCAATTTGCCATTAAAAACTTAATCCTGACATTCTCACACATGCATAGATTGAACACGGCACTGAAGTACATGACAGTTTTTGTTCTATTTAAATCCTCCTTGTTTGTATGCCAAGCAATGCTTACTCATTCTGTTGTGTAACTGGTGAGCCGCCCATCACTAGAAGTTGGCCTGTCAGAGGGTCTGTAGGTCCTCGTTGTTATCATTTGTTTATGTCTTCAGGTGATGGAGACGGAGAGGATGATCTATCTGGTAACGGAGTACGCTAGTGGTGGAGAGATATTCGGTAAGGGAGTTCCCAACTACTGCCTCAATGCAGATGGTCTTTGTCATTCCCTCTGCTTTTTGTTGTATGACTCTGATTCCTCTTGATTTTTTAACTTGGACAAAAACAGCTTTCTTTAAAAGATAACAATTTTTAAAAAAAAATCTAATTAATATTTTGGTTATGATGGGGTTTAGTTACTTTTTTTTTAACCCAATATCATTGGATTCTTACCATGTTCACTATTGCATTACAATATAGTATTTTTTCTGCTTTGCTGAACACAGTACGGTTGCTTCTTTTGTCTCAAATGTCACAAGTGGAAAAAATTTGAGTGGAATCAATTCTCTAAATTCCTTTTTCTTTTTTTTTTTTTAAATCCTCTGAACCCTAAGCAGTCACATTTTCACTTTAGGGATGTCACTGTAGGTGTCACCAAGAATAGAAAGAATTGGTAGCTCCACATACTGTACATATTTATTCTAATTATATTCTATATTATTAACCATTTTTATTTTAACAAGCTCTGCACAATAGGCGTTTTTCACACTCTGTACTTTATCTCCAGGGAGATGTTTCACCATGCTGAATGTATCCTCAAACAACTTGCTCTCTAATCTGTTTTCATACTTGTCTTTAATCTGCTCCGTGCCAGCACAACCCTACATGTTTATCACGTGGCTGTTGGTCACTACTAAGCCACTAATGGCTTCTCAGCTGCACCGAGCAGTGAAGATTTTTTTTTTTTTTTTTTTTTTACACAATCCGGGGCACATGGATTGTTTTTGGTTTACATTAAACATCTTTTCAGCTTAGATTTGGTTAATTTTGTTGACAACATAATTTATTGATTGGGAATTTGAAAATTCCACAATTCTTTCAGTTTTTATATTTTGTGGCTGATAAATTGTGTGATTTTTTTAGGTTTATTTTGTTTGGTTAGTTTTGCTGGTGGATTTTAAGGTTCAGAGGGTTAAAAAAAAATCACCTCTCCACTTCTTGTTAATGATAAATGTTGTGATGAATCCAAACAGAATCCAGAACTTTGCCAATTTTACTCTTACCTAGTCATTCTCTTGGCAATAAATGTGATGAAACCTGGAGCGCACAGTCTCTTTTCTGAACGCAGCAGATGCACTGCGTTTGACTTCCTCTGATCTTTAGATCCCTGAACTGTGTGTGTGTATGTCTATAGACCACCTGGTGGCTCACGGGCGTATGGCAGAGAAGGACGCCAGGAAGAAGTTCAAGCAGATTGTGGCAGCAGTCCATTTCTGTCACTGCCGCAACATCGTCCACAGAGACTTGAAGGCT
This sequence comes from Stegastes partitus, assembly GCF_000690725.1. Classification (NCBI taxonomy): domain Eukaryota; kingdom Metazoa; phylum Chordata; class Actinopteri; family Pomacentridae; genus Stegastes; species Stegastes partitus. Next base: position 89,437 of record NW_007579069.1, on the reverse strand, counting down.
GAGAATCTGCTACTGGACCACAACCTCAACATCAAAATCGCAGGTGCGTGTTTGTGTGTGTGTGTGCGTGTGCGTGTGCGTGAATGGGTGGGTAACTTAATTTGGAGGTTTTGGGCTGTCTTGGTGAGTGGGTGTAGGCAAGTGCCAGCATGTGCTTATGGAGCATTTTCCTTGTTTGAATCAGTTTACTGTGCGACGAGATTAAATCAACGTCTTCCCTGCGTTGTCAGATTTTGGCTTCAGCAACCTGTTTTCTCGAGGCCAGCTGTTGAAGACATGGTGTGGCAGCCCTCCCTATGCCGCACCAGAGCTTTTTGAGGGCAAGGAGTATGATGGACCTAAAGTAGATATATGGGTGAGTTGACTTACACATGCTGGGTGGCTTCACTTTCCACCAACAAAGATTTTAAAAAGTAGTTTTTCTGAGGAGCTCTGGAGTAAATTATTATTATATTGTTTGTGAAGCCCATGTTTTCCAGTGATGTACTCATAGCTTGTGTTTTGTCTGTACAGAGCTTAGGTGTGGTGTTATACGTGCTGGTGTGTGGCGCACTGCCCTTTGACGGCAGCACTCTACAAAATCTGCGAGCGCGTGTCCTCAGTGGAAAGTTTCGCATCCCTTTCTTCATGTCCACAGGTAAGACTCCAGTTAGCTCCTTTTCCATTTAACAGCAACCGTTCAAGCCTCAGTTTATGTCCTGGAAGTGAAAAGATTAGAAACGGGACCATCAAACACAAATGGAAACTGGCTGGTTTGGTGTTAACAGTGCAGTTGTTTTAGCTGCTTCTTGATCATTTTACCGTCCCTAAGATTTGCCAAAGTCACTGTCCGAGTTAGCAGCACATCTTCATGACAATCACATGTAGAGAGAAGGTAAAAACTGTGTGGATTTTTTTAATTGTTTAATCTCACTGGACCACCAGGGCAGTGGCCAAGTGTGGGCTTTGTTTTTTTTTTTTTTTCTTTAAACAGGAGCCTATGCTAGCGTTAGACTCAGTAAGGTCGGGTCCAGTGTAACTTACTCAGGACAAGGTGCTTACTGGCTGCGCTTTGTTGACCTGAGGCACACTGTATGCTTTGTCAATATTCAGCCTCCTTGTTGGTTTTTCCAACACATCCAGAGTGTTTTGCAAACTGCTTTTTGCTACCGTTGGTCTCTCTTGCTTTTTGTGTGCTCTTGTAATAGTTATATTTTCAACGCTCATTATTAGCTTCTCTGTAATGTAGCTCATTGTTGACATTCTCTCTCCATAATGAAACTAAAATCTGTTTCTTATGATCTCCAAACATATGAATTCAGTTGCTTAGATTTTTATATCCAATTAAAGATAGCTCGTCTACTTGAAACATCTTTGGTCAGGGGCATGTTTAAATATAATGCACGAATATTGAATACACTGGATTTGAGTTTCGAGTTTTGTCATCTCGCATTTGAATGTACCTGTATGTTTGTGTGCTATTGCAGACTGTGAGTACTTGATCAGACACATGCTAGTGCTGGAGCCCAGCAGACGGTTGACTATGGAGCAGATCTGTAAGAACAAGTGGATGAGACAAGGAGACCCAGACCCAGACTTCGACAGGGTGAGACCTCTTCAGAAGTACTCAGCAAAACAATCTAAGGCCTTGTCCACACGTAGCAGGGTTTTTGTAAAACCGAATATCCTCCCCTCTCCGTCTAGAAAAAAAAACGTACACACCAGCTCGTTTAAAGAAAAAGAATTCATCCACACCTAACCGCATAGGTGCGTTGTTAAGCACATTCATATTCTACGTGAGGATGTAAGAACTCTGACGACAGGAGTGACGACCAGGACATACGGAAATTGTCACGCCGTTCCTCTTGGAGCACGTTTTCCGTCTCAAAGTTCTCCCACCAGCTGGCAGTGCGTCCCGGTGTGACCCAAAACCGGCGTCTGTGTCTTTGACAGAGAACATGCCTCGGACGTTGAATGGTAAAGTGGCGGAACATAACCGTCCTTAACGCCGTCCTTCGCCTGTGTTCTTGTACGTGGAGCGGTATCTGGGCCTGAACCAGAGACAACGCCAACACAGTTTTGAGGGCGTCCACGCTGTTTCCGAATGTAAACGTGGTACGCGTATGTGATGTAAAGAACTTATTTTGTTGCAGGCAGTGACGTTTTGAAGCCTAAAACCCCGGTTATTGATGTCCATATGCAGACGCATAAACAGAGGGTTCTTCACTTTGGTCGGAGGTTTTTGAAAGAATCGCCACATCGTAGAAAAATATCTTGGTTTTGTGAGATACCCTGTTATGTCTGGACAAGGCCTAAGTCTAAAACGAAATGTTCCTCTTGCTGCCTGGTAATTGTGTTCCTCCTGTGCTGTTCATTGTCCCTTTTTGCTACTACAAGTAGAATTTATAATTTTTCTTTCTTTCTTCATTTATTTTTTGGATAGCTTTAGTCTGCATTGTTCTCACAGAAGGTTCCCTGCCCTGCAGTGCCTGCTGTATGTGCTACTTCAGCAAGATATTGTTCCTGCCCAATAACCTGGTTACCACTAAGGATGTCGAACCATTAATCAGTGATTGGTTACTGACCGTTAACAATCAATAGTGCTTTGACAAGATGCGTTGTATCTGTGAACATGTTGACGTGTGCAGTCATTTGGCCCGTAGGGACCTGGCTCTTTCAATATTGTTAACAGTTACAGCAAAAGTTGCCGATGGGGCTGAAGGATTTGAGGAAAACATCCAATTGCGTTTATTTTCTGACCGATGTTAAAATCAAGAGTTTAATCTTTGGGTCGACATTCTGCATGACATATATCATAGCTTACAATTTTAGCATTTTACTTATCTAATTATATTTTGATTTTCAATCAATTATATGTTCAGCCCTCGTTTTCGAAGTGTGCTCATTCACTTTCTAATGAAGAGTTAGACAAAAAGAAGTGATGCCCCTCTAGTGTCTGTCTGCTAAATAGGTTTCATTTAGCCACCGGCTAACTTAACTAAATTACCAGCACCTCTAAAGTGTACTGACAAATATTTCTGTAGTCCCTTAAAAAAAACCAAAGCGCAAAAGCAACAGTTTGTGCATCACACCTAAGCCTGCCTCAACAAAAAGCCAATAAGCACATTTCCTAAAATGTCAAACTACTCATTAACAGGGGCGACTGATGAAAATGTTTGTTGGGGGGCGCAGTCTGCAAATGACCTTTTATTTTTTTTAAACTAGAAATTAGAATATGAGTAGCATCAGGCACAATTGTTTACAGGAATACAAACTATCTACCTCTGGAGGATATTCTAATCATAATCTGATTTAACATTATTAAGACTGACCAGAACTACATTTCAAAACCATCCATCAAGCTTTCATCAGTATTTACAGGATCTGTACAAACTCAAAACACACAACATAAATAATGAAAAAACACTATTCAGGGCTCCAGACGAACTCTTTCACTGGTAGCACCAGTACGACACACCTTCTCATTTTGTTGCACCTCCCACCCGGTCAAAGGCAGAACATATGACTTGCTGAACATTTTCTTATCGATAGACTCTGTGATGTACTGATGCTACCTGAACGCCCCACATAGCAGGCTGCGGTAGCTGCTGTTTGGTGGCTGTGGTGCTCTGACAGCGGCCAAAAATTACTTTAAAAATAATAAACTAGGGCGTTCTCATGTCAGATTTGTCTGAGGTTAAACCCAGTTAAATGTATTCTACACGCAGTCTTTTCTATGAGCGGTCTTTTCTCCATTGACGGCAGGCTGATGCACTGAGCCGTCAGTCAGTCGCTGTGATCTAGTAGCAGAGGAGGGGAACGGCCGTGACGGGTCAGAAAGCACAGTCGTGAGAATGACAAAGGACAGTTTTGATATCCAACCACAGAAGACAAGAGCAAATCAAAAGAAAATTTATTGGCTAACAGCAAAAGTGGGCGGGTCCGGGACGCACCGAGCTGCGCCCCGTGAGAAAATCTGCAGCTGCCAATCAGAGCCCGGGCCGAGGTCACATGATCACGAAAAGTTTTTTGAGCTACAGACACACTGATGTGGCCACGCCCGCATCCAGGAAGTGTAGAATTAGTAAACACTAATATTAAATCTGTTAATAATACAAATATTGTTAATAATACAAATATTGTTAATATACAAAAATAATATGAAGATTTTGATTAATTTAGGGATTTTTTGTTATAATTAATTCAAATGTAATTTTACATTTGAGAACTCCTTTTTACCTGGTCATTAGTGGTGGGGCGGCGCCCCTGCGCCCTGTATTATGCATCCACCACTGCTCATTAACCTAACTTGTGCCCTGTTTGTCCTTCCTTCCAGTTGATAGCAGAGTGTGAGCAAGTGAAGACAGAACGGGAGATAGAGCTCATCAATGAGCAGGTGCTCATAGCCATGTCTGAGATGGGCTTGGACCGAGAGCGCACACTTCAGGTTGGACACGATATGGAGCTGTGTTTCAGTTTTCAGCTATGCCTTTTGCTATAAGTCATCTTTACAACTATCCTTCTCTTTCCTCTGCAGTCCCTACAAACCGATGCATATGATCACTACAGTGCCATCTACAGTCTGCTGGCTGACCGCCTCAAGAAACACAAGACCCTGCGTGTTGCTCCACCCACACCGCGCTCCATTAGCTATCCTCTAAACGCTGTACAGGTGATTTATTTTCCCTTAATGTTGTCGTGATATGTAAATGATTTTACAGTCAGGGTTAAGTTTGGCACAGTTTAATAGTTTTGTTGATAATTTGGCCGATTTGGCAAATTTTAACTGTGAACATGGTTCCTAGAGATCACAACATTATCTCAACATTCCCTGAAGTTCATAGAAAGATCATGTCTGCATAATATACTTTGAATTCATTTCATGTATAAAATACTTCTTTGTGAATATACTTTATTTAAATTAGAAGCTTCTTCATTGGTATTGAGTTCAAAGAACAGTTGATTTGTTTAAGGCACCTTTGAAGTGATTTGCATTCGCACGTTTTGCATTAAAGAAGTACTAAAGGGCTTTGAAGACGGCAGGATTTCAGCTAACTTTCATCAGTAGAACCCACAGTGGTCATCGAGTCTGTTTACCAAATGGAGCTGATTGGCTTTAACCCATATCCATCAATCCCACTGCTCTAAGAAGATTGTTAGAAAATTAGAGCAGCCTTTACATGAGCCGTGTGTGTGTGTGTGTGTGTGTGTGTGTGTGTGTGTGTGTGTCCAGCAGACAGACCCACAAGGTAATCCCGTTAGCATGACCGTTCCCCACGTCCAGCTCATCAACCCAGAGAACCAGATTGTTGAGGTGAGTCAACAATGGAGTCCACTTGGTTGCGTCAGCCTGTCAGCGGGTGGCCAGCAGTCAGGGTCATCACGCCTGATAAGCAAGCTTTAAGCAGTCAGGACTTTTGTTCATGGATCCCAATCACAGCTCTAACCCCAGCTGCAGTTAACTTTAGCGTTTGACTGATAAAAAAAATGTTCTTTACTCCCTTAAGATATCAACAAATCGCTGCAACACTTCCTTGTTGTTTAAATCAGTCACACCATGAGTATCCAGTTTTATGTTTTTGATGATTTGCCTGCTTGTACTCACTGACTGCCTGTCCAGTTTTTATGGTTTATTACTATTGTTTACTACTCTAGAGTAGCCTGGGATCCGTCTCATAGACTGTTATCTGTCACAACCGATCACACATGCGTACACACAGAGGCTGTGACTCACAAACGCTGTGAAACACAAGAATGTGTCCGGTCACTGCACTGCAGCAGGGATTTTAATGGAAGAGCGTAGCTTTAAAGCATGTGTTTTAGTTCTGGATTAAAATGTGAATTTTCTTTTCATGTTTCTACTAGCATTCATCACAACCTAACAAAGGGCACTTGAAATGACCAAATGTGTGTATTTATTGTTTAGCCTGATGGCAGCATGGCCCTGGACAGTGATGAAGGAGAAGAGCCATCTCCTGAGGCCATGGCGCGCTACCTTTCAATGAGGCGGCACACTGTGGGGGTACCAGACCAAAGGTAACACAGACACCACTACATTATTAGCTGCTAGTTATTATTACTTTTGTGTGACTGTAAATCTGTGACTTTTGGCAGTTGGATTATCTTTTTTTTTTTTTTTTTTTAAATCTGAGGTGAGGATTGAATTTACGCTTGTTTTTCATTCATATTATCTGATGCGAAAGACTGCGGCACAGTTGAGTTCATGGAATGCCGCACACAGAACCTGTAAAGGCTGTTTCTGCCAACTACGGAGCGAGTTCGACCGCCGTGTCAAGTCTGAAAGCAATCAAGCGGAATAGCTGCTAGTTATTTATAGCTTATTACAAAAATCTGTGGGAGATCACACGTCGGAAGTGTTTATTGGAGGGTGTGTTCATACAGGAATGGTGGAGTGTGACTTATCTGTCCTACGTAAGACTTGGCCGAGTATATGAGCTTCTTTCTAGCACCTAAACATAAACAACTCTCTTTCCCCCACAGGACAGAGATGCAGGAGGACCTCCAGAAACTGCCACCGGGTTTCCCTCGTGGTGCGTTGCCCCAGCCCCCCTTTCCCCCACTTGCCCCCACTATGGGCCAAATGCACACACTTATGCCCACTCAGAGCCTGCAGCCCACGCAGCAGCTGGAGTACAAGGTACAGTCATTTGGGTTAAATTTAAGTTGGTATTAGAAGGTTTCTGGAAGCCGTCAGTTTCCTGTACTTCATTTTCCACTTTACTCTGACCTCGTGTGGCCACTGATCTTCCAGGAGCAATCGTTGCTGCAGCCACCGACACTGCAGCTGCTCAACGGCATGGGGCCTCTGGGCCGAAGAGCTTCCGACGGCGGGGCCAACATTCAACTACACGCTCAGCTCCTAAAGAGGCCCCGAGGGCCCTCGCCGCTAGTTGCCAGCCCGGTGAGAGTCTAGGTTTTGAACGTGTACAACTTGTGCATTTTGTCCTGGTGTGCTGATCTAGCAGTGACCTGTAAATTGTTTGCCTCTCTCAGCATCCTATTCCTGCAGTAGCTCCGGTGGATGAGGAGGGTTCAGATGGAGAGCCAGACCAAGAGGCCGTACAGAGGTAACCCACGGTGATGGTTTTTGGTGATGGGCTATACTGTACAGAGGTGCTGTCTCAACTGGATACTGTGGAAGTCCTGTAACCTGTGACTACAGGTCATTTGGTTCTGTATTAGAACTGAGTTAAGGATTTGGATAAGCTAATTTCAAAGCCAAATTTTAGCCAAATGTTAGAGTAGGTGAGTAGGACTTACACAACAAATCCCAGAGTCATGCACTCGAGATTTGTTGGCATGTTTATGAAATAATTTGGATTAGTAGTTATCCAAAATGAGAGTTATGGGACAGGAGTTGAAATTCGACCATTGTAAGAGTAGGCAGGAGGCTGGTATATGGAGATGGGGTGTTGGAGAAGTCCAGGTTCGGTCTTCCCAGCTGGTCCCCTTCAGACAGCACATCTGTAGACTTCGCTGGTGTCCTGGGTTGCTGGGAGTGAGTGCCTCTAGGCTGCTCTGCTTTTTCCCCACGGGAGGTGGCCACTCTGCTGTGGTGCTTATCCCATCTTTTCTCCTCTTTCCATCGCGCAAGTGCCTTCTGCCACAGTTCCAAACTGAACCTGCCACCAAACACAGCCCTCCTATCTCTCAAAACTCTTTGGCCAAGAGCTTCTATATCTCTCTCATTTCACTAAGTGCCAAATTATTCTCTGGACCTTTTCACTCTTTCTCTCACAGCTTTGCTAACTCTGAAGCTTGCAAAACCAATGACTACAAACTGTAACCAGTCGAATCATTAAATTGGACGCTGGGGGTTGTGGGATACCCGTAAGCTATAACCTCCATCTGTGGTGTAATTTTATTTTATGCTTTCTGATTGGCTAAGATGATATGAATGATGGCACCTATTGGCAGAGGTGGGAAGGGGCGGGCCTTCCCCCCCCATTTCCATTAGCCAATGAGGACAGAGAGCTGACCAGCGCTGCTTCCTGTCTCCCACCCTCACCCCCGTCCTCCCCCCTCCCTGCGGCCCAGGTACCTGGCGAACCGCCACAAGCGGCACACGACGCACGCGCTCACGAGCACATCGCATGGCGAGCCCTCGGCAGAGTCACAGCGGCCCCAGGGCCCCCGCCAGAGGGTGGGCTGGGCCCCCGACACACACACCCGGTGAGGGGACACGCCCACTCCGAGCTGTATATGCACAATCACACTCACACACAAACTCTCACACATTAGCTAAGGGGCCTATCAAGCCTGACTCTGTCTTTATCACGCTCTCACACAAATACTCACGTGCACACACACACCGTATCTCACACACTCATGCCGATGAAGGCCTTGCACCAGGTGAAGGTTGTGTTCCCTCCAGTGAGGGAGGGTATTTTCTGTTTAGTAGTGGAGTTCGTGGCACAGGGCAAACGTAACTCCACATTACCAGTAAACCGGGACTCAAATTACGAATGTTTCCTCCCCACAAACCTGGAATGAGCAGGTATGTGATGGGTTCACTCCCAAGATTTAGCAGACCACAAAGCTAAATCACCACCTTTGTGTGTTGTCTCTCCTTTTACTGCCATATTTTTGTGTTTTAGTGTTGTCATTGAAGTAAATTTAGTTGTTGTCCCTTGTAAGTATCAGTTTCTTCCTACTCAGTTTAGAAAGTCTTCTGGGAGACTGGGTGTGCTCTTTTTTGATTGTGATTTTTGTTGTTTGGAGACAGAAGGCAGCCTGAACCTGTCGTTTAAGCGGGTTGTTAAAGAATGCTTGCTCTGCTGAGCTACAGGTCATAAGTTCAACTAGAGGCTGGATATGTGATCATGGGGCTCTCTTTGGCAAATCGATTCTGTGATCAGTTTTTGTGATGGGAAATGCATTTCTTGATGAAGATGACAGCTGCGCAATCTGGTCTCGTTAAATAAGCAATATATGCTAACCAGTAATTTAGTTTTCATTGCAACATGACAGCATGGTGTATTTGTAAGTTGTGGAAGAGCTGAACAGTAGAAAGATCTTTAATGTCATATATTAGCAGTGTTGCCCTTAGATGAACTTCCATTAACAGTGGTACGTATATAAGGCAACCTTTCACTTGCATGACTTGCAGGATGTATGAAATTGGTTAAATAATGAATGTGACAGGAGTTGTTGGCATTTTATTTGTGTAAATTTTGGGTCTTGATGTTTTCTGCACATTTACTGCATCACTGTCTTGAACTTTTACCCTGTTGTGCGGGTTTGAAGGGCTCATGCTTCTCATGTGTCTGTTTCTGTGTCTCATCTGTGTCCGTGTGACTGAACGTGTGCGTCAATGTGTGTGTTATCTGTCATGTTGTGTCTTTGTGTGCGCGTGTCTTTGTGTACACTCTTGTTTGTGTCTGCTCCCTGTTGTCCCCTTTCAGATCCAGCTATAAGGACTGTAACACCCTTCATCTCCCCATGGAGCGCTTCTCGCCTGTCAGACGGTTCTCTGACGGCGCCGCCACCATCCAAGCCTTCAAGGCTCATCTAGAGAACAGCAGCCTCATTAAGCAACTCAAGCAGGTACGTCGCTCTACTTAAAATCAGGTGGATATCGGGGTAAACTTAAGCTGCGTCCACATTAATACGTTGTAATAAGTCCTGTTAGATTTACAGGTAGCATCCACACTGATTCAGCATTTTAGAACCTCGGAAACAGACTTTAGGAAACAATGGTGCAGGTTCTCATGTTCGCCTTCTGATTGGGTCCATGTCGTCACCACATGACGTTCCCTAGTTTGTCACGCATCTGTCGTGTGACCTGAACAGAACCAACATGTCAGCCTAGACCACCAGTAAAAAACAAATGGGCGCTGCGACAGCTCACCTGGTTGAGCTGGCATCCTCTGTACAGGGGCTGAAGTCCCCGACACAGTGGTCGTGAGTTCGAGTCCTGCTCATGACCCTTTGCTGCAAGTCCTTCCCCCATTCTTCTCCTCTACTTTTCTGTCTTCACTGTGCTATCAAATAAAGGCAAAAAGGGCAAAAAAATAACTTTTAAAAACAACAACAACAAAACAAATAACAGGTGCTGCATACCTAGTTGTCTATGCTAGTAACTGTTACGGAAATCTGGTGTTTTAATTTCTGCCCCCTCCAGTCTTTTCAGCTGCTCATAGGTGCTTACAAACAGTGATGCAACACATTAGGCTCTCAAGGCAAGCAGTGCAAACATAGTGATACAAATGGGAATGGGAAATACAAACAGAGATGCCTGGCACTGCAAATCAGTGCTTTACGAGCACAAGGAAACTCGCAGATGCAGCAGATCGCCCAGGAGCTGTCACTCACTAGATGTGAACACTGTAATGACCCACCCCCACCCCTGACTGGCTGACTCACGCTCTCTCCTCGGTCTCGACTACCATTTCACTGCACAACACAAACTGTCAAGCTACAGTAAGATGCTAATGAAGACAAACCTGAATTTGGCTGGTGAACTTGACATGTTTTAGTCCCGTGCTTATCACTTGTGGTTTTTTCCCCCCACTAATTTCTGGTCGCAGTATTTTGAAAACAGCGTGCAGTTGATCTAAAGAAGCTTCGGGCCAGTATTCATCTGTAACTAAATGCCGGCCATCAGGAGCTCCTAAAGCCTCAGTATCACGCATCAGGTCTTCTCCTGTGAACAGAATGGGGATGATAGGCTGAGGCTAGAGCTGGGGTTAACAAGGTGAGAGATGAAACGGGGTAACAGCATCACATGAGAAAATTCTATGTGCTGCAGTGCAAGCAGCACACTGTTTACAGAAGATTAAATTAGTCTGTAAAGAGGATGTATAATTGAGCGATTGTGTGGTGAGACCAGAGGACAAACTTTTCTTACATAGGAGCATTAGAGCAGCAAAATATCATGTCAGCAAAGTAACAACAATTAAACATTTTATATTGGGCTGTCAGAGACTGTAGCATTAGGAAAAGTCCCATATTTACATGCTAACAGCACTTTAAGACTAACTTTACAGGAGCATCACTTTTTTTCTTTTAGTGTACCAGAACATTATTTTGTTGCATTCAGATTTCTTTGCTGCGCTTTCTGCTTCTTCCCCCCAGTGTAAACCATGGTCTCTCGGAGGTGATCTCCACTTATGCTGACCGTAACTAATGATAAAGAAACAAAACAAACGTGTAATAAGCTGACCTCTTCAGCTCCTCTCCCACAGGAGAATGGAAAACAAATTGCTTGAAAGTACACATGCATGCAGCAGCAGGGACTAGTGTTGGGTGTAGACTTGAGTGGTCAGCTGTGGATTAATAATTTACGTGGGGCTACTGGCCTTTCCCCTCGAAATGACATAATCCACAGACCCCACCCCAACCCAAAGGTGACCTGATGCCCCACAGGATTTTGTGTTGTCATGTTAAATGATGGGTTAATACTGTGTGACAGCAGGAAACAGCAAGCCCCTGTTATTTGGCAAACAAATGTACACAGTATTACCAGATTTTATTAACACCAACGAAATGCATAAAGGACTTCGAAACATCCAGAAAGACAAATTTTGTGATTCACGACAGTCTCTAATATCAGCTATTAAAACCACCAAAACTGCAGTGACTCAATCGTGCGGGCCAGCCACAAACTTAGCGAAACACCTGTGAGTCAAGGCGCTGGTAACGGTAGCACAGTTTAATAGAGCAGCTGATGGGGAGCTCACAGTGTCCGGAGCATCAGAAAGGATAATCAGCTGCATTAGAGCAGACGATCGTGATTTAAAAGTGGATGGAGGGAAAATAACAACAACAATGCTGCACATACAGAGACCGATGATGCTGCGATAAGCGAAAGTGTTTAGTCACACTCTGAAACCTTGTCATGTATACAGACTTGCTGTTTATCAACCCTATAATTCATACCATATTATAAAAGATTTGTAATATCTATGCAAGAGATGTTGATACGCCACCAGTTATCGCTGTTCTGTACTTTTCACTGTAATAGAAAAGATAGCTCAGTAAAATACAAGTGTCAAAAAAGAAACGTAACATCCAAAGACGGGTTTTACTTCTGATTTGGGACATGACAATAGTCGTACGTTAAGATTCGTACGTGATCATTCCCTCCAGATGTTCGTCGTCCTCTTTTGCTTTAGGAATTAAATCATGTTCGAGCATTCTTTTTAAACACTGACACCGTTTCATCCGACACGCAGCGTTCTGACTTAGTTTCTTAAGATGAGACCAAACTGAGTCTCTGACCTGCGAAAACCACAAGCCGCTTCTCGAGACATCACATCATCCACCGTGACCCTGCAGTGAGATTACCTCACCCGGTCGGAGGCGTAGGTAGGGGAGAGGATAATGAACATATTCGCAGTGGGTGCCTCATCTTAGGCGTGCACCAGCATGCTGGGATTATCATCACCCTCGAGTGCCAGGCAGGTTAATAAGGTTAGAGGAAAAACACACGTGACCGGTGCCCCAGAACCCCTGAAAAAACACAGTTTTGACTACGAAGAGTATGTAGATGGTACAATTAGAAACAAATATGTCAGAGTAAGTCTCGCATGAAGAAGGAAATTGGTTAAAGCTTGTATTCTGAAAAAATAAGTTCCTTTAGCATTTACAGCTCAATTAGCTTCATGTAGTAAATATAAGTATCTTTACCCAACGAATTAAATTGTGTTATCGCACCTATGTTGTTTCTGCCTTTTGATGAGCTTTAAGATTACAAATGGTGCTGAACTTGGTTCCGCTGGGATTTGTAACGTAGATGAAAGTATTGCCTCTGAACACTAAACACCGTGAGCTAATTACACAAAGCAGATGGTTTGCTTTTCTTTTCTTTTTTTTTTTTTTTTACGGGTAATTACTTTCTTTGTTCACATGATTATTAAATATTTGGAGTGCATATCTGTGTGTCCAACAGGAGTGCGAGCAGCTCCAGAAAATGTACGCTGCCCAGCAGGATGAGCGCCTCCTGGAGCACACCCAGCAACAGCATATCCTGTACCAGCAAGAGCAACAAATCCTCCACCAGCAAATCCAGGTATGTGAAGCTGACAAGAGCGTGCAGGAAATTTGCATTACAAGCCGAAACTACACTCTCCATCCATCGTGGTCGCAGAAAGCAACATCATGTAGGAACAGCACCTTTTCTTCAGTG
>NW_007579069.1:67532-75462 GCF_000690725.1 Stegastes partitus | reverse complement strand
ATTAGGGGAATCTCTGGCAGTCTTAAGATTCAGTTCTAGTTCTTGGTGCAGTCATTTGCATTTGAAGATGTGATTCTTGATTCAAAACAATTCATGATTCAAAAGCAGGGCCTTGAACTGGTCTTTATGCATTGGGTACTGAGGTGGGACCGACTGAATTATGTTGCTACTATCATTTCACATCAACTGGTACAAACTCTCCTGAGAACACCTCTGGGTGAAGAGCAGTCACATGTTAAAGAGGAAAAGGGGGTGTACGTTGCCCCTGTAGCTTGTTGAAGTCCATCAGTGTCAGCTCAGTGGAAAGCGCTTTCAATACCAGTGTTTCCTGAACATTGATTTATTTGTGGCGACTCGCCGCAATATAAACATTGACCACAACATATTGATTGTCTTCCTTTTTTCTCACGATTAACATGATTAAGTCTCGTGCACACTGAATTAAAACATGCACAGGAGGAGGGGCTGGTGTTGACTTTTTTTCAGTGTCTGTTCTTAACACGTTGCTGTCAGGTTGGGTGACCGAACTCTTCAATCAAGTTATTAGCAAGCATGTAAGGAGCCTAGTTTTAAGATCTGGAGGGAGACCACCTGGTTTTAGGCTTAAAGTCTTTTCTATAACCTGCCTGCTGCTGCTAACAAGTCTGTACTGTCTGGACCAACTCTGCAGTGACAAGGAGTGATGGCAGACACTGCATTGCACACATCAGGCCTTTATTTCCTTTTCTGGGGCATTTAGATCGCCCATATACTGAAATGTATTCCTATCTAGACACTTTAGAAAAGCTCCATCACCTGTGTTGACGTGGCTGCAGCAACGTACTGGTCGTGTTAGTTGTCACAGAGTTGCTCTCTGTGTTACACCCAGGTTACCCCAAGACCACCTCTTAATTATTACTTTATTTGTCTAAAAGTGCTTGGCAATTATTAAATTAACCATCCATCCATTATCTATACACCGCTTAATCCTCATTAGGGTCACGGGGGGGCTGGAGCCTGTCCCAGCTGACTTAGGGCGAAGGCAGGAGACACCCTGGACAGGTCACCAGTCTATCACAGGGCTACACTTACAGACAACCAAGCACACTCACATTCACTCCTACAGACAATTTAGAATCACCAGTTAAGCTCAACATGTTTCTGGACTGTGGGAGGAAGCCGGAGAAGCCGGAGAGAACCCACGCTGCACGGAGAGAACATGGAGACTCCACGCAGAAAGATCCCGGTGCCCCCACTGGGACGCAAACCAGCGACCTTCTTGCTGCGAGGCAACAGTGCTACCAACTGCGCCACCTTGCAGCAATTATTGAATTAAATATTATTAAATATGTGCAGTGTAACACTTTATTATATACACTGTTATTTAACGATTAAAGAAAATGTTTAAAATACCATGATGTTGAAATGGAGAAATTTGGACTTACAGAAATTACTTTTTTTTTAATTACAGAGAGAGTAAAGCACCAAAAAATAAATAAAAATACCAAATCCCAGTTACCTGTATCAGTTTAAATGTGACCCGTACTCACCTTGTTAATGAGGGTCATTGTCTGGCAGCAGAGACGGTGACGATGGGAAAGTATTCAGTTTTTTTTTAAAAAGTTATTCAGACTTACCAACATAAGATGTAATCCTAAGTAAAGCTCAGCACAGTTAGTCTGTAAGTGATGTGGTAGTAAGTATTTACAAACCTTTGTCTTGCAGATGTAATTATTAAGACATTACATTTAAAAGGTGCCCAAATATTTGCCTTGTTGTTTTGGGGTTTTTGTTGTTTTTTTTGGAAGATGAACTGTGAAATAACTCAAGTATGTGTGTGGTCGACTCTATCCGGGTGCTGCGCGGCGCTCTGCAGCAGAGTTCAGCTTTTCTGTCAACATGACTAACATTACAACGAAAGTCATTTTTTTGGCATTTGGAGATCAATGCAGGATGGTCGAATCGTTGTAGCAGCCACCTGTCAGAATTACACCACTCTCCACTCCGTAAGCTTCACAGAAAGTGGTATTGATTTGGTTCACCTGAGGCCTGGATAATCCTGACTTCATTTGTCTCTTCATCTCAATTCCCGTCTGTTTAATACTTATTTTTATTTAATGTAAGACCTCATGTAGGCAGCCTCATCATCATGTTATATTCATGCCTTGAGTCAAGTCTGATTTCTCTGTACCTGCAGGGTCTTTCTTTAGGCCATGGAGAGAGCCAGCCCAGTCATCTAACCCACCAGCTCCAGAGGTGAACACACACACACACACACACACACACACAAACACACACTCACTCTATTACTCATCAGCTATTGAACGGTGAACAATGAACCTGATACTGTGGTGCAGCGCTATCGACTGAAGTGTTACATCATTGTCGTATCTCTCTCTTCTCCTCTCCTACTCTGTCCTGTCCTCCCTCAGGTTGCGTATCCAGCCCTCCAGCCCTCCGCCAACACATCCCAGCAACCACCTCTTCAGACAGCCCAATCAGAGTCCTCCGCCTGGCTCTGCAGGCATAATGCAAGGGCACGGTTAGTAACTCCACAGCTAAAGTGCTTAAATGCTTGGTACGTTGTTATTGGTGTAGGTGCGGTGACTAAGCAGAAACGCAGCAGTCAACTTGCTGCTGTTCATTATCAGCTAACAGATATTATGCACAGCTTGTTGGTCATTTCACAGTTTAGCTGTCCAGTCTAGTTTTAGCCTTGACTTTATATTTCATGGATAGCTACCACTTGCATTTTGTTTTTAAGAAATAAAATCTAATCAGGGTTGAGATTTGGTTGGAGTTCAGCACAGTTTAAGGTGTTTGACTGTTTATTAGTCACAGTCTTTTGTTATCTGTAGACAAAGACATAGTTTATGCAGACTCAATCATAATGTGTTTTCAATACAACCAGCTGCTGCAGGTGAGTAAACACCTCAGCCGTCAAGAACACAATAACCTGTGATTACCACTCATGGTGCCATTGGCTGGACTGCCAGTCTAGACCAAATCCAACAATTAGGTGAAAGGTGGAACTGTTTCGGCAGTCATGCAGGGAAGCTTGAATAGAACAAAGACCATCTAAAATTAAGGTGAACAAGAAGCAAGCGTTCATGAAGTAATCCCCTCAGGTTAAACTTTCTGGTCCCACTGGTCAGAGAGGATTCAGACAGTCATTTCAGTTTTACATCAACCTGTGGTTTCATGTCTCCTTTCCCCCTCCAGGAGGTCAGTCATCAGTGCAGTACCAGCATGGTGCTCCAGCTATGTACCAGGGCCAGAGTGGCAGCCCACCCCCCACCGGCCTGCCTCGAGTGTCTCTGCCAGCCAATCCGCAAGCAGCATCTGCCCGCCCCACCGTCCCATTGGCACAGGGTGTACCTCAGCAACAGCAGGTGACTGCAAGGAGCCAATCGGATGTAGTGTTGTGTCTGCTCATGGATGGGTGTATTGATTAAATGAATTCCTCCCCGACTGAAGGTTAAATCCAAGTAACGTGTGTTGACATTGTAGTCACATATTAAAATGCTGTGCAGTACGATATCTTAAACTCAGTATAATTAAAATTGCTCACGACTTTAGTGCCACGCAATGTATTATTGGTAGTGAGGTGCTGCTCCGATCAGTAATGAACTCCAACACTGATCACACAGGTGACCATTCAGGTGCAGGAAGTGGAGCTCGGAGGTGGGGCACAGAGACAGGGCGGCTTTTTGTCCACGCCAGGTGGACACAGAGTCCTCGGGAAGCAGCTCAGCGCAGACAACGCCGAGACGCACAGGTGACCTCCACATCCCTCCACCAGGCCCCCAGATGGCTGCCAACAATACCAATGGACTGTTTCTGTGTCATCTTCCTCCGCCTTTTAGTTTAATTCCCACTTCATCGCTCTGCATGACCCCACCGCTGAGAACTGACACATTCATCCTGACTGTATTTTATGTGTTTACCATTTTGTTTTCCTCATTGTTTTGTTTGTGTTCTGCATTTCTGCCACATTCACTGATTTTCCAAAAACTGTATTTTGAAACCTTAGATATTATTAATGTTGTTCAGACCAGTTATTTTAAGTGTAAGGGAGCAAGTGTAAGAACCAGAACATTGTTTACCAGTAGTGAATAATAATGTACAGCCCTCATCGACTTTGCTGAAAGGACATCCTCAAAAACATTCTCCTCCTCATTGTATCTGGGTGAGTGTCTGGATGTAAGTGTCCCAACACCTTGAGTAGGAGATGAGTCATCCTGTGAGCCCTGAAATCATATCCCATAAATGGTCTCTTGTAGCCAGGACTGTCTTCACTGAGAGAACATGCAACAATTATACAGAACACACTTCTTTAATCCGCATTCTTTGGAAATGTCTTGACACCTCTCAGTGAATACCTGAACCTGGACCAGACTGAAGTGTTTGCTAGGCTGCCTGTGTGGATTTTTATTTTTTTTTATAGATTGTTGAAAGCTAGGTCAAGTATTTGAACTGTGTTAAGATAGTCGGGATGTTGTTGTCAGACAGCAGGAAGCTAATTATCATCTGCGTTCCATTCAGTCGCAGCCTTGGCCGCTTCACATCGGGCTACGACCAGGCCCAGTTCAATCCCCATCTGTTCTCTGGTGACGCTGCCTCCAGAGGCGCCTCTGGAGTGGTCGGCTCCTACAGTCCCTACCTGCAGGGAGCCTCGCTCAAAGTCCCCGGCCTGGAGGGTTACCAGAGTGGGGCGGTGGGCACCGGCAGCTATGGTGCCCCCTCTACACTACAGCAGGCCCTGCTCTCCCCGACTCCTTTGGACTACCGCCCCCCACAACAGCACGTCACTCCCACCCTGCAGGGCCTCCTGTCTCCCCGTCACTCTTTAACAGGCCACGCCGATCCCAGGCTGCCCCCCCAAGACCTGGCTGCCCTGCTGAAGAGGCAGAGCCCCCGGCCATGCCCAGCACCCCCCACACCACCCAGCGGTGCCCCACAGGAGTACGGCGACATGCTGCTTCTCCGCCAGCTGAGCCAAGGGGAGAGCTTGGAGCCACCAGCGCCTCAAGGTGCCTCTGGAGGGCAACACTACCACCACCTCCTCCAAATCCGACCCCCGGAGGTTCAGCCGCAGCAGCACCCTCCCCAGGCGCCCTGCCCCAGCTTACCTCACTCAGAGAGCATGGAGGAGGACGAGGTTCCGGCTGGCTACCACCACCCGCACGAGGGGCTGCTGGCCAAGGCAGGAGAAGGACATGAGCTCCTGGGGCCTCCTCGAGGAGGAACCCCGCCCTACAACTCCCCGACACACAGGCATGCTGGCTACATAAGGACTGCTCCAGCAGCTAGAGGTGAGACCTGTTCACGCAGCTGTTGACTCCCCTTTGAAGAGTAGCTTAGAGTCCAGTGTCTGTTCTGACTGAAATATGTTTGTTTACTTTCACATTTGTGTTGCTGGCTTACAATGAAAGAAAACGGATTCAGATCGGTTTGTTTTTTTGCTCTTCTTCCATGTTGAATACACAATGTGTGAATATATCAAACCCTTTCCTTCAGAACCTGAGCATGTGGAGTGCAGGCCTCCAGGACAGGCCATGGAGGTGCCGGACCATAATGGTGTCGGCTATTCGCGAGGTCCCCAGGGTGAAGCCTATAGATCCAGAGGACAGCTACAGCGTCACCACACTATCCAGACCTGTGATGATGCCTACGTGAGTGACGTTCTCCTGCTACTTTATACAGATTACCCTGAGAACTGGGGGATGGGTTCCAACAGCCAGTTAAATCTTAAATATCAATGTACGGAATTTGTTACGCGCAACATTATTTAGCTACTGTGCTGTGTGACATTAAAAACAGTGGAGATAATTCACCGCTAAGCAATCTACGGAAAAGTCAGTCGGTAGAGTCAATGAGCAGATTCAAGCTGTTTAGATTTAGCTTCTCAGTTGTCACTCTTAAAGCATAATAAATGATGACTCGAACTGGGCTTTTCTATGGGCTCTGAGTTGGACACCGTGCCAAAGGACTGGCACAAACAATTTCACATTTGCACGGCATGTTAATGTTGGCTTGGTGTACACTGGAGAGTATGATGTATCAGCTCATCTTCCTTGCCAGTGCAGCGCTGGAGGAAGTCCAGTGAGTTGGATGACTTCATGCAGTGATTCCCAACCAGAGGTAGTCCTGCAGTAGCCAGGCGGCACATGGAAAGATGCCTCTGAAAAAAAAAACCCTGCAGGAGTTGCGGTTTAATTAAAAAATTGAGTCGACGTTGAGGCTAGCAGTTAACTAAACGTAGTGGATAACCACCTGAAATAGATCACGAAGAGGAAAACATAAATGATAAAAATAGATACGTATTGATGAAAAGGTGAATTAGAGGTTAAAAATTGTTACCTCACAGTTGAACTAGCTTGCTAGCCCAACAGTAAGGATTTCACTAAGTGTTGAATACAGTTTGAAGTGACTTAAAGTTCAGCGCCTTGTTGAGTGGATCTGACAGGCCTGTGGGGATTTGTGAGTTTTTCTTCTGCATCTCAAACTTTCAATCCACACTCAGGACCAGGCGGAGCCCATGTCTGGGATGAGCTTGTTGGCCGGGAAGGCACTAAGCTCGGCACGCATGTCCGACATTCTCAGCCAGACGTCACTGACGGGAAGCCAGCAGTTGCACCAGCGGGAAGAGTCAGGTCAGGACTGGGACGCACAGACACCCCCAACGATGTGACTTTTGTTGTTGCTGTTTGTTTTTTCGTCCGCACCAGTAAACGATGTGTGTTCTTCATGCAGTGTGTGATGTGGAGGGGGAGCTCCATGCGGCAGCCTGCTACCCTTCCTCCTGCACCAGTGACATGCTCCTCAGCTACAAGCCCCCAGACCTGCAGTACAGCATGGAGCAGGCTGGGGTCTAGCACAGGTAACTCACACAGCAGAGGTCTGGTACAAGGAGTTCATCACACAGGATTTAAAAAAATATGTACAAAACATTTGAACACCATCTATTTAATCCCAAGTTAGTGGGATAGCAGCCAAACCTCGACATCTAATTTGTCCATTTGAACTGTTTCTGTTCGGTGTTTATGAGCAGCGTTAACCCACTGAGACCTTTTCACATTTTGTTTTCTCGACATGACATCCTGGAGTAGGCAATTTGGCCCTTTGATGACAATCAGCTGATTGAGACTCTCAGAGACTGTTAACAATGAAAACAAAGTGATAAATACACACAATCAACCAACACAAGATGACTGATTCTTCAACTATTCGGTTCATCAGCTCAGCATTCAACCTTTGGCAGTGACCCACCGTTAGCCACTATTATTTCTCTATAAGTGGCTTTGCTGCAAGAGACTACTATTGACTAAATTAGTTACAGGCCTGTTTAGGATGTTTATTTTTACCCGAGTAAGTTGTCACCCTGAATGAACTGAGGTGATTGATTCAGTTGTCTGCAGTCGGTTTTGCTGCAGAAAAGCAAGGAAACACGTGCTACCGGTTATTTTCCACATTTACCACACCTCTTAACCCTGAAGATGTTATCAGCTTGTGTTTTCATCGGCTAAGCGTGGCTACCTCTGAACAACAAGTCTATCTCCTGGTGTAAAATCAGTGGCGTGTGAACGGTACAGTCCAAGTGGAAACTGTTAAACATGTCATGTACGATGATAAATGGACTAAATTTACTGAAGGGTCATTTTTCATTCAGTGGTAGTCATGATAGTGGAGACACAGTGATTAAATGAAGCATTAATTGATGTTTCCTCCCCTGTGTTGCTGCAGGAACGGGGTGTATCCTGTGTACATCGGTCCATATCAGCCATCCTGAGTTGTGTTGACTTGAGTTGAGCAGCATCACGCCAAACCACCGTCGTCTGCCCGAGTGGGGGCGCTCTCTGTGTCCATCTGTCTGTTTCCATCTGTCCCCGGGAGGGCAGTCTGCGCGAGAGAGGGGGAGTGTGGGTGGGTGTAGACATTAGAGGGGTGG
>NW_007579069.1:63813-67322 GCF_000690725.1 Stegastes partitus | reverse complement strand
CCACACCCACCTGCAGCCCTGACCTAAACCTCCCCTTCCACCCTAACTGTTGGCATACTTCATTATGTGCCTGACTGGCCAATGCATCGATACAGTAATACTTGCAGGAACATGGAGTCCAACAACACAAAGAAACACACACACACTGCTGCCACAAACCCAAAGTATTCACATGAGGTGTGAGTGTGTCTGCGTGTCTGTGCGCGTGACTGAAAAAGACAGGGGTGAGCCGAGGGGGTGTCTACCGAGGTCGGTCTGCTCCTCCCTCTCTCCCCCCTCCTGCTGTCCTGCAGCAGGTCATTCCGGAGCGGGCTGAGGTCTCAGCAGCGGTGGCGCCTTTCGGCCGGGTGGCAGGTGTTTTGGGTCAGGCTCCAACCGGGCAACAAAACCGCTCTATCCAAAGATGGAGCTCAGTGACATCGCACAGGACAAACCAGCTCTCTTTTTTTTGTTTTCTTTCTTCTTTTCTTTTTTTTTTTGTTTGTTTTTGTTTTTGCTCTGGCATTCATTTTTTTTTGTTATTTTACTTTAAAATTCATTTTTACGGCTAATGTCCATGTAGGCATTATGGTCAATATTGTTACTCTTATTGTTATTACTGTTTTCTGTAAAAGAAGTTTTATTATAATGAATATTATTATTATTATTATTAAAGGAAAACAGTTCTGTGTTGCAAGGAAGACAACATTGTTCTTTAATTACTTAAGTAATTCTGCACTTTCGGTTCAAGCTATCCTCTGTCTGTTTCCACCCCTCCTCGCAGTTCCTTGCTCTCTTCCATACTGTTTTCCTGCTTTCCGATTCCACCCTCCCCATCTCCTCCAGCCCTGAACTTCCCCACCTTGTGTTCTCCATCCTCCTTCCCCATGTCAGTGACAGTGTATTGCATTGTGGGTAGTTTTACCAGACATTTGCTCCTTTCCTTGTACAGTGATGCCATGTATAGAACGCTATTGCAATTTCTGTATTTTTTTTTTTTCTTTTTCTTTTGGTTCTGTTTTTGTTTTTAGATGTTGGTGGGGAGGCTTTTTTTATATTGGTATTGTTTATCATTTGTATTTTTGGATGTCTTCAAAAATGTTTTCATTCTTGTTTCATGAATCTTGAGATTTCTAGCCAAAAGAGGACAGAGAGAAGAGAGACAGTGCTCTTTCTGTGTCGTAAAAAACGATTGTTCTTATTTGTTTTAATATTATTATATCAAGACACTTGAATAAGAGGAGAGTAATTATTTTGTGTTGCTTTTTAAAGTATCATTTCAATTGATGTTGTGACTGTCATTCTTGTTGATGTTGGGCCTGTTTTCTGTTACCGGGGTAGTTGTGGCAGGCTATACAGGGTCAGGCTTCGGGCTTTGTCTGGGTTGGTTCGGGTGCTACAGAGACTTGACACTCTAAAAAAAAAAAAACAGAAAAAAAAACAAACAAACAAAAAAAAAAAGACAAAAAACGAGGGAATAACTTGTAAAATAGCTGACATATCATCCTAAACATCACAAGTGTGGAGACGGACAAACCCACTTCTCTTTCTGCCCTTTGCTGCCCTACCTGTCTGCTGTGATCCTCCCACCGTCTTTTACTACATCGGCTTCTGATCTGATGGCGCCTTACGGACATGGCCCCCCCTCCTCCTCCTCTCAAGCTATCCAATGACAACCAAGGAGGAATCTACACCTTCAGCTACCCCCTCTCCCTTCTTTTGGTTTTATTCTCTCGTTTCGTTTAAGCCCGGGATGGAAGACGCGAGGAGGTGAACAGCTAAAGGATCCCGTCGTAGTCGGATACACCTGGACACACCTCCAAACTGTAAAAGGGAAACATTTCAGGAGGTGGCCATAGGAATGGATCCTTCAACAACAAAGGAATACAAGGTTGTGGTGAGAGCAGGGCAGCTTGGTGCCCGTCTTAAACATGTCTCCCAAGGTGTGTGCCCTGTGCTGAGTCACACAGCACAGCCGGGCTACAGCACACCGGTGACCACAGAGAGCACCGGACCTCCCGTTTTCTTCCTGGTTTGTTCATTTAGTTTATTGTTCGACCTCTATCTATCCTCCCATATACAATACTCCTGGATATTGAATCAATAACGGGCCAGCAAGAGACTGCGGTGCAACGAATCAAGCTCCACTTGCGTGTGTTCATACAGGTCAGACGTCACGACACCTGGATGCACGGTCGGCATACTGTACGCTATACACACCTGGGAGCTGTAGATGGTGTCATGCAGCACTTGTGCTTTCCATCTGCAGCATGTCACATCCCGTTTACCAACCTTCGCTCTCGTTCAGACTCATTGTGGTGAGATTTGTTTTGCAGTAAATTGGAATCTCTAAAAGTTCATGCGGGGGGTAGATAGATGGTGGCGTTGAGGTTTGGATCTGCTCCATCCCAAACTCAACTGAACGTCTCTTCGGGCAGAAGACGCTCTCTTCCATTCCAACTCGTTGCTCCCTCCGGTTCTCAGTCGTTCCTCTTTCGCGTCTGTCCTGCTTTTGTTTCGTTTTTTCCTCATTGTTTACACCAAGCCAAAACCAAGAGCTGAAAGAGAAATGATCGAGGACTTGTCAGGTAAAGGGGAGAGACGTGATTGGAATGGAAGACGCTGGACGCCTCATAGTCTGTTGACCAGTACCAGAGTCCTTGTTTCAGATCTCAGTGTGGAGGGGGGGAGCAGGTAGACGCAAGAAGGGACGTCTGAAGGGAATGGAAAGCACTGCACATGATTCTGAAGTAACAGAGAGAGCTGCCTCACACATCTTCTGCCTGATCAGATCGACCCCTCGATTCCTCCCTCTTTTTTTTTCTGTCTTAACTCTTCCATCCCCCCGACTTCTGTCTTTTCTCTCCATCCCAGCAAGCCGGCTCTCTGCTCCACTCCTGTTTCTTAGGTTTATTTTGTTTTCTATTGGTTCATTTTTATTTCTGTCTCTCTCTCTTTTTTTTTTTTTTGTTGTTGTTGTTTTTATGTTCATTTCTGTTGAGTACAAAAATACTAAAGTGCAACAACGATTAAAAAGAATATCAACCAAACTGAGATGAATAAATAAATATATATAAATAAAGAAATAATTTAAAAAGTGTTGACTCGTGTGTCTTTGTGTTTACCTGCTGGAGTCGTTTCAGAAAGTGTTCAGACCACATTTACAAAGTTAGATTTTTGCTGATTCATCTACAAGCTTTTCCGAATGTACTAAACACCTTAAATCTTTATTGTTTTGTAAATGCGGCTTTAACAGCAGTTGAGGTGTCTTGGATGAGTCTTTGGGCAGTTTGTCACAGTTTTCTTGCAGAATGTGTCGAGCTGTCAGGTCAGAGGGAAGGTGTCTGTCCTGCCACCTTCAGGCCTCTCCACAGCTTTTTTGTGGGGCTAGATGTTTGTTAGTCCACTGACAAATGGTGTGATATTTGTCCCAAAGACTTGTTGTTGCTCAGCGTTGTGCTTAAAGGTGGACCGTTGCTGCAGCGTCAGACCCCGTCAAATGTAAAGCGTTTCTTTGTGGAAGTCCCTGT
>NW_007579069.1:58130-62302 GCF_000690725.1 Stegastes partitus | reverse complement strand
GCAAACAAAGCTGTAAACGGTTGATTTCAGGTCACTGTGTTGAAATGCTGCCAAATTTTACCCATTTAGGATTCAATCTACAACCCACTCCAGGGGGTCACATGTGAAAGGGTTTAACTACTGTCTTGATCCACATCAGTTGGCTCTTATCATGCGTGTTTTTGCCATTTTAGATTTGTTTTTCACCGTTACAGCAGTCATTGTTTTTATTTCTAACGATAATGAGGAAGTCCACGCCGCTCTGTGGGATTCCTGCACGATAGAGCGGGACTTCAGTGTTTTATTTTTGCACAGGTAACAAGATAGAATGCATCACTGGATCATTAAAACTGTACTGAGTTTGAAAATTCAACGTGGACAGACTGTAATGATGACATTGTTTAGAATTAATCCATCCAGCTTTGGGTTTTTCTTGTCTCCTACTGACTGACAGACACACCAGTGCTGACATGTCTGCAGTCAGATGACATGAGCTGATATTCTTGCCTGGCTCTAAGTGCAATGTGACGATTTTTACTCCACAGCTGAGCTCTGCAGTGTTTGCTAGATGTATAGCTAACTGGCTTTTCCATTGATAGATATTTTCCAGGCAGAGATGAACTTGGGGCAGAGTTCAAGGGATTAAAAATGTTCCTTTTCAAACATCCCAAACAAACCCAAGTAGTATTTACTATGAGAAAATCAAATAAAAATTAAAATGACCCTATGTCTTTAGGGGTGATGTGTTCTCTCTGTATCTGACGAGGTGAGCTGAGCACAGAGACGTATACCTGCACTTTGAGTTGCCTCTTTTGTCTGCCTCTTGGCTGCAGTGCTCTGCATGCTGCTGCTCTGGTCTGTACAGCTGCACTGCAGAGGCTTTTCAGGCTGAAGTAATTGAGCTCAGACGGCGTGAACCCTGTTCTGTTTGTGGATTATAGAGTTACTATAACATGCCTGATAATGGAGGGGAGTGATGGACGACTGGAAAAGATGCATTTATCTCAGTGAGCTGACAGAGTGCTGCTCAGTACGAGATCCCTCCTCTCCTCTCCTCTCCTCTCCTCTCCTCTCCTCCCCCACACCAGCTCTCATTTCTTTCCTCACGACTCTGTGCCCACTCTCCTCTTGCTTCCTATCCTTCTCCCTCTACACCCTCTGCTCCTTTCCTCGCCTTCTCCCTCGTCTCCTCCTCCCTCCTTCTCTCCATCTCCTGTTCCTCCCTCCCTCCTCCTTTCTGACTCTCTACTCCTCGGAGTGGCGACACCGTGACTGCCTGCGTCAGCCAGCCTTGCCAGCCGCTGCCAGCTAGTGAACGCTGCTACTGGAGGTTGCTGTATCCTGCAGAGAGCCTAGAGTGTGTGTGTGTGTGTTTGTGTGTCAGTGTATGAGTGTACGCAGATGGGAAAGCAACTGAGTCAGGGAGGGCTGCCTCTCATCTCGCCGCTGTCACCACCATCCTTCACTCTCCCTCCTCTGCTCCTCTCCTCCTCTGCTGCCATGGAGCTCCAGCAGGCTGAATCACAACGGCGTCTGCAGACAGGGCTGAGGTAATGCTGCGTGCGTGTTGTAGAGGACTTTCTTTCTGCATTTAAGTGCACACATCTGCATGCAGCTTCACAAAGCGCATTATGTGTGTGTGTGTGTGTGTGTGTGGACCTACACTGTAATGGATAACCCTTTGCTGCCTATCAGATTTCCCAGAGTGTCAGTGCAAAAGCATCAAGCATCCTCAGCCTGAGTGCAGCCAACTCTATCATCTGCATGCGTTTAACGTGTTGTCATGTCCAGATATGCAGGATTGTGTGCGTTTCCTTGACGGTTCAGTTCCTGCTCTCGTCCAAGGTGCTCACACAGATCACATGACCCACATAGTGCGCAGGCATCAGACATTACTCATTCTTTGTTATTACTGTATGTGTGTGTGTGCATCGATCCGAGCGGGCCTGTGGATGTTTGGTACTGTATCAGTGCAATAAGTCTGCAAATCACAGCTAGACAGGCAGTGAATTATTGACGAGAAAGAGACATGTCACTGTCTGTGTTCAGTCTTGTGTGCTTTGCTTTTGTTGTCATTGCGTTCAATTGAAAGTTTACTTTTAGTGCCTTTGTAGGCTTTTACATTAATCTCCACAATCCATCAGAATCCATGTCATTAAAAGGTGAATTCTCTCAATCACAAGTCAAAACCTTCTTGCTCCTTGTCAAAGCCTGTGCTTATATGAACCACAATGCAACTGTACTGCCAACAGTTAGAGGCCTGGATGCACAAACCTCATACAAAGTGTTCCTGGAGGCTCATCTGAAGGTCCCATTGTGCTCCGTTTCAACAAAACAACTCCAGTCCCACGTGTCCCCAGAATAAGTCCTTCAAGTATTCAGNCTAGAGAGATGTTCTTCAATTTTGGCTTAAATGTTTACCTGGACTCCAGCATGAAAGGATCAACTTTTGGTGGTCGAAGGTCATTGTCACAAAACATGTTTTTGTCCGTAAGTCAAGAATTCACAACTAATTAAGGTAAAAATTTCACCAGAGTGTTAATGGTAATGACGTCTGGACCGACAGGGATGTAAACTGCAACTTCGACGGCGAGGTGGTAATTATTCTTCTTCATGCTTTAAATGCTGTTTGGCTCCAACAGCAAGTAAACTGTCATTACTTTTACTCAAGGGTGGCCTTCTCTAGCTGCTCTACCATGAAGCCCTGATGGAGTATTACTAAGATGGTGGATCTTCTGGCTGTTCTGCTGGACGGCCAACACCAGGACGAATTTTAGTGGCCCCGAACTGATTCTATTTTGAGGTAAGTGGACTCCCGAGAGCGCTTAAAGCATGAGATGCATTGCTACCCTTGCACTTGCTAGAATTCTTCCCTCAAAAGTCTGTTGAGAGTTCTGTGGACTTTGCAGCTTTGTTTTAATTCTGACGTGTAATGTGAATTGTGAGTCACTACATACACAGGTGTGTTCCTAAACTACCTTCATTCAGATCGATTTTCTGCAAAGATGTTGTCTCAAGGATAATTAAAGACAACAGGATGCACCTGAACCACAATCTGGAGTGCCGTCGCAAACAAAGCTGTAAACGGTTGATTTCAGGTCACTGTGTTGAAATGCTGCCAAATTTTACCCATTTAGGATTCAATCTACAACCCACTCCAGGGGGTCACATGTGAAAGGGTTTAACTACTGTCTTGATCCACATCAGTTGGCTCTTATCATGCGTGTTTTTGCCATTTTAGATTTGTTTTTCACCGTTACAGCAGTCATTGTTTTTATTTCTAACGATAATGAGGAAGTCCACGCCGCTCTGTGGGATTCCTGCACGATAGAGCGGGACTTCAGTGTTTTATTTTTGCACAGGTAACAAGATAGAATGCATCACTGGATCATTAAAACTGTACTGAGTTTGAAAATTCAACGTGGACAGACTGTAATGATGACATTGTTTAGAATTAATCCATCCAGCTTTGGGTTTTTCTTGTCTCCTACTGACTGACAGACACACCAGTGCTGACATGTCTGCAGTCAGATGACATGAGCTGATATTCTTGCCTGGCTCTAAGTGCAATGTGACGATTTTTACTCCACAGCTGAGCTCTGCAGTGTTTGCTAGATGTATAGCTAACTGGCTTTTCCATTGATAGATATTTTCCAGGCAGAGATGAACTTGGGGCAGAGTTCAAGGGATTAAAAATGTTCCTTTTCAAACATCCCAAACAAACCCAAGTAGTATTTACTATGAGAAAATCAAATAAAAATTAAAATGACCCTATGTCTTTAGGGGTGATGTGTTCTCTCTGTATCTGACGAGGTGAGCTGAGCACAGAGACGTATACCTGCACTTTGAGTTGCCTCTTTTGTCTGCCTCTTGGCTGCAGTGCTCTGCATGCTGCTGCTCTGGTCTGTACAGCTGCACTGCAGAGGCTTTTCAGGCTGAAGTAATTGAGCTCAGACGGCGTGAACCCTGTTCTGTTTGTGGATTATAGAGTTACTATAACATGCCTGATAATGGAGGGGAGTGATGGACGACTGGAAAAGATGCATTTATCTCAGTGAGCTGACAGAGTGCTGCTCAGTACGAGATCCCTCCTCTCCTCTCCTCTCCTCTCCTCTCCTCTCCTCCCCCACACCAGCTCTCATTTCTTTCCTCACGACTCTGTGCCCACTCTCCTCTTGCTTCCTATCCTTCTC
>NW_007579069.1:56226-57619 GCF_000690725.1 Stegastes partitus | reverse complement strand
ACCCTAGTGAGGATTAACCGGTGCATAGATAATGGATGGATATAATTAGTCCTCCCAGGATGCACTGTTGGAGAGTTAAAACTCCCCAGAGACTCTTCTTTTGCTGTAGTTTAAGAAAACAGACGTGGTGGAAACTTGCTGTGTGTCATTGTTAAATTAATAATGGTTGCTTTTTTTCCCATAATAATCAGTCCATACATTATTAATGATATTATTATAATTATTATGATCATTTATCTCTGTAACTGGGAGCAGTCTGTCTGTGATAATGTCTGTGTGACTTGTTGATTCCACTTAATATCTTACATGTATTGACTTTTTAAAACAATTTAATTTAACTCTGCTAGTTTTACGCTCATAAGACGTTTTTGAACAAACCAATCTGTTGAAGTGAAGTCAACTGACGTTTACAAGACAGCAGAGAAATTTATGTTTCTGACAATTTACAGTTTAGAAAATACACTTATTTCCTTTCTTGCTGAGCATCACTTGAGCTGATTAATTTCCCTCTCATGTCTGTCTGATGTGCTCCAGTCAACAACTGGTTAGCTTAGCTTAGCATAAAGGCTGGAAACACGAGTAACGAGCTCGTACCAAAATACACTCACCAGCACCTGTAGAGCTCACTAATTAGTAATATGTGCATTTTGTGTGATTAACCAAACTGTAAAAACACCATTTTTAGTTCTGTCAGGACTATTTGTTGGCCTGGGGCAGTGACTGTCTGGAATCTTCATCATAACCAGGCTGCAAATAAATCACCCTTTAGTGAAGTAGTAGAAAAAATAATCACCGTAGCATAACTTTTACACACTTAACACTTAATAAAAGAGATACAGAGAGTTAAATAGTTTGCTTTAGAGGTGCTGGTAGCTGGATTTGTTATCTTTGGACCACTGTTTTCCTCTTAATCGGTCTTTAGGCTAAGCCAAGCTAACTATTTCTTGACTGTAGCTTCACATCATGCATCAGTTTCCTCCTTTCCTCTCCAGAGTTCCTGCAGTCCCGTGTGGAGGTGCCCATGCTGGGAATCGTGACCGGAGGAGCCATGGCCTTCATGGCGCTCCTCATCCTCAGTCTGATAGTTCTCTGCCTCATGCAAAAAAACAAGATCAAGTCCTTTGGTGAGACTCCAGCGTGTTTGTGTGAACGGAGCGAGTGGAAAATCTGAGACCGATGCATTGTAGTGTATTCCTCTGCAGACTGACGTACTTCCCTGTATTGTGTTACAGATGAGCCGGTGGAGATTCTGATGACCAAGAAAAGGTAAACAGGGAAGCTTGTGTCACTGGATACTGGATGTCTGGATATTTGAGAAATATTTGGATATGATGTCTTGCTGGGAGTTAGCTGAGAAGATTGATACCACCTTCAAGTCTGAACAGTAAACCTG
>NW_007579069.1:49820-54171 GCF_000690725.1 Stegastes partitus | reverse complement strand
CTCCTGGTCTATCGTTTTTTGTCTGACTGACTATTTCACATGGACATTTAAGCACAGCTGTTGTTTCTGTTTCATGTGCATGAGTTTGTCCATTAGTTCAGTATCACTAAAGTGACTACTGGTTAACATGCAGTGATCATCGCGTTTCAGTTACTACGTCCTGCTCGTTGTCTGACAGCCGAAACAGGAAAATACATAAATGACAATATTTGTATTGGGAACTCTTTAAATGCAGTATGTGAGCACGGGGAGCAGGAGAGAAGTGAACGGATGCTGCGTTTAGGTTGCAGGTGACATGAAAACAAAGCAACTCACCCAGTCCTTGTTTATTAGTTTAAATTTCCACCATCTTTGAATGTCCCTCAGCGTTACAGTTTCCACAGAGCTCTGTGGATGTATTCAAAGCTAGCGGTACCGTTAGCCACATGAGCTGCAAAATGTGATAGAATTTCTCTATTGTTGTGGTGACATTGTGATCAACACTAAAAGTAATCCTGGGAGTTCATTAAGACTCTTGCTTTCAATCTTGCAGCCAACAGCAGGTTATTTGGTGAGCGTTGCTTCTTGTTGAGATGTTTCGAAGCAGCTCTAGACGGTCAGTAAACCTGTTGGGCTGAATGGCTGCTGCTCGTTGTGAACCTGGAAGCAGCAGAAACGGTTTTGAGCAAAGTTCCGTACAAACAGTTCATTGGTTCAGCGTTTCTATTTAACTGCTCGTTGTTTTCACCCCCAGGTTCATAGCAACCGCACAACACAATAAAAAATGGATTTTCCCCATATGTGACCTTTAAAGGAACACATCAACATTCTGAGAAACACATTTGTTTGCTTTCTTGCTGAGTTACATGAGAAGATCGATATCGTTCTCCAGTCCATCAGTAAACCTGCTGCCAGTAGGTTAGCCAGTTTGGTTGCCTTTGGAGCGAGCCGGTCTTCATGCTTCACAGAGCCACCTGGCTACTACCAGCAGCTTCATATTTAGCGGCTTTACGTGAGAATAGTGCAAATTTTTTCCTCTCAAGAAGGCGAATGGGTGTTCTTCTGCATAATCAGTTCTGGTGATTTAGCACCTCAGCACTCTGCACGCTGTACTGTGATACGCTGATATGCTGACAAGGCCTCAGGATTTAAACCCTGCACTGGACATGCTGATAGAGATGCAGAGCAGGCTGCAAAAGTCTGACGTAAACACTTATTTGGGCTTCACACTTACAGATTGTTTTTTACATTTTTGTCTTCATCTATCAGTGACACTGCTTGGGGCAGTTGTCTTACTGCTGATGGAGTTTTCTGAGGGCCCAAAATGCTTTACACAACATTTGTGGAAAATCAGTGGATTTTCCTTTTAAGACGCCATGCTGCTGAGCTTTTCATGTGTAAAACCTACAATCCTTGATGCCCTGTGCCACCATATTCAGTTTTTAATGAGGAATTATGTGAAAGACTGTCTCGATTGACAGGATTATGTAATTTCTTCTCCAAGCAGGTAGATGTGTGTGTGGTGCTCCGTTGGGCTACAATGGAGTGTCTGAGGAGGTGGACGTCGGGCTCTGCTGTGGTGTTCTTTCACACATTGGCCTTGTCCTGGACGGGTAAGACACCAAGCTACTCTAACATGATATTGTACTATGACTCCTGCTTCATTGGCTTATTGTTGACATTCATTTCAAAATGGATCCTCCAGAAATGTTTATAAAATACACAACTGCTGCGTGATACAGTCTGAAGCAACCCACTTTAGAGTGATAGGCAAATACAAATTATACATATATATATATATATATACACACATACATTTAAATAAGGTTTAGCATCAGCTAAAATGTCTGTTTTTGGAGGGTGACAGGCTGCATGTCCACTGCTGTGGACACTCAGAGTTCTAGCTGTTAAAAGTTTGCGTGTAAACTAGACTACATACAAAAGACGGATGCAGCCGCCATGATGCCATCTATAATTTGGAATGTGGCAGTTGCTGGCTTGGTCCTCTGACACTCAACATAATGAACGAGGAGTAGATCTGACAGAGATCTTGAGGACACCAATACAGTCGCGACTTGTCAATCACACAGTAGCTCAGCCCTAAAACATCTCCTGCTTTATTGTCTGTTTTGCTCTAAATGGGATCATAATTTAAAACATTGACATCATGCTGTATTGAAGGAGGCCTGAAACTGGCAATTGAGACCATGAACTCGTTAGGAAAATGTTTGCTGAGGTTACAGATTAATTTAGGAGTAGGGTCATTTTGTCATAGATTTTTATACAGTCGATCTTCATGTAGCAGCCAGAGGAGTCGCCCCCTGCTGGTGACCGAAAAGAATGCAGGTTTAAGTCACCTTTGCATTGACTATAATCTCGTGGCCACAGGTGCGATTGAGCCCGCCCCCAAAATTGACGGATGGCACCGGGCGGCTTTGACACTGCAGGAGAACATGACGCACAAGTTCAACTGCCAATCAGACGGCTGGGATCCTCGTGCCCCTCCCTTGCTGACCTGGTACCTGAACGGGGAGCCGCAGAGAGAGCCGTCCCCGCACCACGGGCGTCTGGTGATGACATCAAAAGAAGACTCTGAGGTCATGAGACCGGGGACCAATCACAACAGCACCTTCTCTCTGCGGGCCAGAAAGTGGGACAGGGAGTTGGTGTGTGTTGCATCAAACCCCAGGACGGGAGAAAGCTACAACGCCTCCGTCACACTCAACGTCCAGTGTGAGTAGAGCGCATGACGTGTGCTGCAAGTGGGTCGTTATATTTAAAAATGGTTGCTGTGAGTAAAAGGCTGCTCTGTGTTTCAGTCCAGCCAGAGATCCTCAGGGTGAACGCTCAGTACAGTGAAACCTCAGACCCCGGCCTCTCCCTGGTCCTCTTCGCCTTGGTGCGGTCCAACCCGCCTGCCACTATCACCTTCGTGGACCAGTCTGGGCAGCTGGTGGCCAACACTTCTGACTTCCTCATCCTGGACTCGCGGAGCTACCCGTGGCTGACCAATCACTCGCTGAGGGTCACACTCAGTAGCCTATCAGGGAACATCTCGCTTAACGTGAGCAACAGCGTGGGAACGGTGCAGAACAACCTCACGCTGGCAGGTCAGTGATGCCGAGCGGAAAGGTTGTGCCACCTTCCAACCACCTCCTATGTTATACACACTCGAAAACATCATGAAGACATTTGGTCAATTAACACACCTCGTTTACTTAATATAAATATAGAAGTTTTGGTAATTTGTAGGTAATTGAATGGAAAATGTTCAATTTTTATTTGCAGACAACTTTAGAAGTTAGAAGAACTCAAAAATGATGAGTTGAACGAATGAACAGCAAAGAGTTCAGTCAACTCAATAAAGTGAGTCCATAAGAAATAAAACTGGCATCTAATTAGTCCTAGGCCTGCAAGGTGGTGCAGTTGGTAGCACCGTTGCCTCGCAGCAAGAAGGTTGCCGGATCGCGTCCCGGTGGGGGCACCGGAATCTTTCTCCATGTTCTCCCCGTGCAGCGTGGGTTCTCTCCGGGTTCTCCAGCTTCTTCCCACGCAGTCCAAAAACATGCTGAGGTTAATTGGTGATTCTAAATTGTCCGTAGGTGTGAATGTGAGTGTGCTTGGTTTGTCTGTCTCTAAGTGTGGCCCTGCGATGGACTGGCGACCTGTCCAGGGTGTCCCCTGCCTTCACCCCGAGTCAGCTGGGATAGACTCCAGCCCCCCATGACCCTAGTGAGGATTAACCGGTGTATAGATAATGGATAGATAAAATTAGGCCTCCCAGGATTTGCTGTAGTTTAAGAAAACAGACGTGGTAGAAACTTGCTGTGTGTCATTGTTAAATTAATTATGGTTGCTTTTTTCCATAATAATCAGTCCATACATTAATAATGATATTATTATAATTATTATGATCATCTATCTCTGTAACTACTGGCGACCTGTCCAGGTGTCCCCTGCCTTCATCCTAAGTCGGCTGGGATAGACTCCAGCCCCCCGCGACCCTAGTGAGGATTAAGCGGTGTATAGATAATGGATGGATGGATCCCTGTAACTGGAAGCAGTCTGTCTGTGATAATGTCTGTGTGACTTGCTGATTCCACTTAATATCTTACATGTATTGACTTTTAATTTAATTAAACTCTGCTAGTTTAACACTCATAAGACGTGTTTGAACAAACCAATCAGTTGAAGTGAAGTCAACTGACGTTTACAAGACAGCAGAGAAATTTATGTTTCTGACAATTTACAGTTTAGAAAATACACTTATTCTCTTTCTTGCTGAGTTGATTAATTTCCCTCTCATGTCTGTCTGATGTGCTCCAGTCAGAAACTGGTTAGCTTAGCTTAGCATAAAGGCTGGAAACACGAG
>NW_007579069.1:34661-48371 GCF_000690725.1 Stegastes partitus | reverse complement strand
ACCAACCTGTAACTCGTAGACAATGAAAAATACTTTGATATTGAAAGTTTAAAAAACATTGCTTCTGGATTGTGACGGAGTGATTCCTACCAGCGTCCACGTCTCTCTGATGCCACACTGCATCCAGCACACCTTTATGCCACACGCTGTCTCGTAAATTCCATCTCAGCACATTAGTGCACTGGAAAGAAAGCACTGATGAAAGCATCTTTTCTGCTCTTAGGAATACTTTATGTCCATCCTACAGATCAATAACACCTCTAATCCAAGTGTGATATCTCTGCATATCATCCACGCAGTGACTCAGCCAATCTGAAGACGGAGAAGGTGGATAAGACCCACATCCCCAGAGAGAACATGTCTCTGCCTTCCAACATGCAGCTCCACGACCTCAGCACTCTGAGGAAAGGTAAGAGTTGTAAAAAAAACAAAAAACGGCAAAGCACCTTGAGCTCGAATGCAGATAGCTGGAAGGTGGATGAACTGTGGACACCTAGAAGTGTGAGCGTGTGCATATTTAACACATGCAGCAGCCGCTTACAACAAACCGCACAGCATTTGTGGTAAAACGTGATAAATTGTGGCCCAAGATCTTGTTAAGAGCAAGCAGTCCATAGTTCCTTGAATAGTTTGGGTTTAGTGAGTCTCAGGAGCCCAGATTCATTGTGTTGCGGTTGTTGGTGGTAACAGGCAGTGGGAGCACACGGGGGGAGGTTTTCTTTGAACATCGGTGTGAATCAAGCGGGGGGCTGTGGGAGTTCTCCCCCAGGAAATTTACACAATCAAACACTTAAACTCCCGCTTTCTATTGAATATTTATTGTTCCTTTTCTGCATCAATTTATGGTGCAAATATCTTTATTTGTGTGAAGGAAAACTCAAGGAATCTAATGCAGTACTTTCAAACGTTTATTCTCCTGTGGATCAACTTCTCGCTGCTGATGGAGGCTTTACTCGTCTGTCCTCTTCTTTAAATGTGCATGTGGCACCTTTTCATGTCGATGAATTTTTGGTCTTTGACAGTTCACGTGTGTTTGGGAAAGATTTCTGCTCAACTTTTTGCACACAACTGGTCAAAAGATAATCAAGTCTGTTAGAGAATGAGATGTTGTTCAGCCTCTAAATAATTCTGGAAAGCTAACTGTGAGGCATATTGGTGTTTTAGGTAGGCAGACAGCTTCACAGGCTTTTATTTTTCCCATAGAAGCAGAATAATGTAACAAGGAAATTATCGAGCATCACCAAATGCAAATGTTTCAGGCTTATTCAGAAGCTCCACTGAACAGCCGCCTGTTTGGCTGAATGCTCTAATCGCTCTCATTCTGATGTGTGACAGCCGGGGTTAGACTTTTTTTTGTGTTCCCTGTAATTACTCTCATAATTTCCTTGAAAAGAAATGACAATACAATTCACAGTTCTAGGAAGGTTCCTGGAAAGAGCTGTGAGATGGGGTTGGACTTACAGGAAAAGCCGGTTGCATAACCGGTAAAGTATTTCAGTCGGTGCACATCTGAACACACCAAATGTGTCGACAGCCACTCAGCATGTTTGGAGAAGCTAATAAAAGAATATTTCCTTGGATTCTAAGAAGGCAGTTTTCTCTTTTTGGAAATTAGCAACTAAACTCTAAGAACGTTTTAAACACCCTTCCTGTAAAAGTCAAGTTTTAACCGTGCTTTCGTGACCATACGGTGTTTTTAAAAATACGTTTCATGAGCAAAATCAACAGTCAAAGCCGCGGCTGAGTGTTGAAACTGTAACGATGACAAAAAGAGACGATCATCCTTCCTCAGATCGGTTTACTGCTCCAACAGGTGAATTATTCCAGTCTGACAGTGTTGAGCAGAGCTGCAGGCGAGCTGGTGTGCTGAGCTGCAGGGGGTGGCGATGGGTGAATGGAAACAGAGGCAGGGGCTTCATAAAGCTCTACAGTCTAGAGGAAACAACAGCGTGAAGTCACATCTAGGGGAGGCCTAATTATTTTAATGGAAAAAAAATCTAAATATATGTCACAGTCCTACGGAAGCCGAGAGCGGTCATGGCCGCAGAGATAATTATCCCGTTGACAGTTCTGGCTGTCACTTCAGCCTTCATCAGAAGTTGTCGGACTTCCTGGTGTGACGTATCTTATACAGACAGCTGACCGGGAACTCTGACATGACGAAAACGAAGTTGGTTTTCTCGAGATAAATTATCTCGTTTTCACAAGAAAACGATTCCAGTTATCCCGAGATAACGAGAAAATTAACTCGAGAAAACGGCGAAGAAAGAACAGTAGCGGAAAACGACCGCTCTTGGCTTCCGTACAGTCCAAATTAAAATCCAGCTGAATTTTAAATCTGCCTTGACCAGATTAAAATGTTGATTTGCTCTCTCTCGGCAAGATTGAAATCATCCTTATAACAAATTGAGATTGTAGGCCTGTCTAGACATGTTTAAAGTGTGACCACACCAAAATAAAAACCCGAATTAAACCAGAATTATACGATTGATTTCACCTGAATGAAAACCATTCATACATGTAGTGTTTGTACCAGTCCTGTGTGACTGTTAAACATGACAACAGACCTGTCTTCATATGTACGTGAATGAAAATGTTGGTGTGACCCTTTGATTATTTCGACATTAAAGAATGTGAGGTTCACACCACGGTGAAGTGTGGAGGTTATAGATTTAAAACTTGCCCAGGCAGGATTACAGTCTCATTATGACAGAAGAAGGATTTTAATGTGGTCGAGGTGAAATCAAAATCTGCCTGGATTTTAATCTGGACTGTGACGTACACATTCTGATGCATGCAGATGAGTTTGTTTAATCAGTGACGAGAGCAACTCTAAAGAAAGTTATTAAGAAGTTGTGGATATGTAGAAGTGCAAAAGTTTAGCATTTTATCAAGACAACAAAAAAATCACACCGAGTGCACATTTGCTGAATTTGCAGCACTTTATAAGCACAGATAAACGTTTCCTGTCTTGCTCAGGATGCATCTGATGCTGACTTTTAACAACAGTTCCTATCGTGCTCACATAAAAACTATTCAGTCCTCCTGGAAGTTTTCCCCGTTTACTGCTTTTCAACATTGAATTATAGTTAATATAATTTGGCTTTACCCAAAAAAAGACTCTTTCATGTCAAAGTAAAAACAGATTTTTAATAAATGATGCCAAATAATTAAAAACTTGAAGTGTGAATACGAAGCTACAGCCAGGAAGTACTTTAGCAGATCTTTATATGCTGAGACATTACTCAAGCTGGACTGGCAAAGAAACTGACATTTAATTATTTTGGTTTGTTTTTACATCCTTGATTCCGATTTATTTATTGGTGAGTTACTCGTCTGAGTTGTTGATCAGGCACGACTGCCACATGACTCATGCAGGCCACTACCTGTTGGTTGTTTGGGGGCTCAGATTATGGTCTGTTCGTACAGATTCAAATACTGAGTGAGCTGTATTGGTGCTGGTTAGCTTTGGAAGCAGCCAGGTTGCCGGTTTCCTTTCTGTTTCTCATCCAGTAGCAGGTCAGCTTCAGCCAGCAGCCACTCAGTCTTAACATGCGGTCACTTAAGTTGCATCAATTCTCTCATTCAACTTGTAGAAAAATAAGCGTATTTCCCTAAAAACTATGCCCCCGAGAAGCTCACCATCACATCTCTCTGCATTCTCCTGTGTCCTCCATCTTTCCTGCATCCCTTCTCGTAGCCCGAGAGGCCGCCCAGCAGAACAGCGTGGGAGAGCAGAAGAAAGAGGAAGAGGAGGAGGAAGATCTGTCTTTAGCCTACGCCGCCAGAGGTCAGGGAAACACACTCTGATCCTGCTGCTGTTTTCATTATTTATATGTTTGGCTGCGGAGGAACAGCAGTGAGCGGCTGTTGTTTTCTTCTCCCCTATGGTTCCCAGGTTTTGCCAGATATCCGATGGTGGGCTACATCTACAAGGTGAACAGCACAAGCAGCGAGGAGATCTGGCTCTGACGGACCTCGGAGCAACAGACTGTACGTGCATGCATAACTCAGACATTCAACCAATCATCGTTCACCTTCGAGCTGGATGAAGAGGATCCACTTGTTGTTGGAGATCTTGTCTGTTTCTGGATCAACAAACCTCTGCTCCTCCGACTCAGACGTGATCCACAACACAAAGCCGTCAGTGTTTTTGTCATCAAGTCAATCCGGTATTTACACTGCTGACGCAAAGTACGAACTCCAAGTTAGAATGCTCATATTCAGTCCGTTTTGAGTTAAGACCTCCCGTACCCACATGACGTCTCCTCCCTGTGGCATTATTGGAATGCATTAATCGTTCTATGCTAACGCCAGAATGTTAACGTGAGATTTTACATTTTGACCAGTGATATCCGGTGAAGACGGTGCATAACTAATAGAATGTGTAATTGTTTATGGACATGCGACGTGTCATGTACTGTATATTTGTATGCATATGTATATGTGTATAAAAGAGGACGTCTAATAAAGATAATATGGGGATTGTATGGAAGTGAGCAGTGGGCCGGCTGTGGTTTCAGTTTGCACTCACCAGGGGGCGCTCAGGAGCGGCGTATAGGCTGGGAAAAATGCACTCTGTGTTAGTCATGGGGGTGATGAGCTTTTGACACAACACGGAGCGTCTGTTGTGTGATGCTGAAGACGCTGCTGGATGTAGTGAGGAAGAAACCCTGTTGTCGTTTTTTTTTTTTTTTTTGCAACAGGTGCAGGAGAAGAATAATGCATCCCAGTGTGTGTGTGTGTGTGTGTGTGTGTTGCATGCGCTCCAGGTGTTCGCTTTAGGTCACAGGTTCTTGTGGTTTTTTTTCTTCAAACAGGAAGCGGAGTTGTGTTGTGGGAGCATCTATTTGCTCTCGCTGCTGTTTCTTCTGCGCCAAACAGGGAAAACACAGTCTGTCACACACACACAGGGAAAAACATTTACAACACACGGGGAATTAAAATATTCATCTGAACACACACGCTTGTGTTCGTTTGCTTTGTTTTACCAGATGGAGCTGCTCGTCATGGGCACGAGTCTCCCAGAGCAACTGCACAGCGCGAAGCAGTCGACGCGCTGATCAGCCGGAGCTGGTGCTGACTTTACCTCCAGAGTCGATATGAGATGATTCTTCTCCCATGAATGCTGCTCATGTCCTCTGGAAAAGGGTCTTGATGATTTGTGAAGAAACAAAACACAAACGAGTTTCAGTGCTTTTTTAACTGGATAAATCTCTGTACGGGGAATATGAAGTCTTTGCTAGTGATTGAACAGAGAATTAATGAGGCTTTTCAGCTGCGAATGCACAAAATACATAAATTAAATCTACCCCATCAGTGGTAGTAATAAAACTACCTCGTTGCCAGTAAGAGCCGTGCATTGAAAAAAGGAAGAAAATGCATTTAAACGAGTCCTCCACATGCAGAAATCAACAAAGAATGCTGAAATAAACCAATCACACTCACTTCCTCCTCTGTCCCCCTCACACACACACACACACACACACACACACACACACACACACACTCACACACTTCGACACTGCATGCTTCGACGGCTCAGACACGGCAGCGTTCTACTTCGAGGTCAGTACTTTTATTTCAAATTTACTGCGGGCAAAATAAAGGCGGTATTTTTTTTTATCACCTTCGACTGTTTATGTTTTCATGTAGATGCAAAAATGTAATTTAAAGACAACAAAACAAACAAACAAAAAAAGGTCAAATCAGCTAAATTCAAAGTTTGTAATATTGATTAGCTGAACTAATCGTCTTGCGCCTCAGATGTCGTCTTTAAACAGTTCTCTGTTCGAGTTAACGGAGTAAAATGGTCGACAAAAAGCAGAAAATGGCGTCCTTCCTGTTTTCTGTATACACTCCGTCTGACTCGCAGTGAACTGAAGTATTCTCTTCTTTCATCAGCAGAAGTCTCAGGACTGAACTCACAATGAAATGCCAGCAGTTAGCGTTGTTGCTGCTCTGGGGGCTGATCGGTAGGCCGCTCTCACTGTTTCTGCTCTTCATGAAATCACAAAGACACCAAACGTTTCTTACCAGTGTCTGAATTTGACTAAGTTGTATGATTAAAGTGAATCTTTTCATCTTTCTTTCCCAATTCCTCCTGCAGCATTTGTCAGCATCTGCGGTAAGAAGACTGTTGTACCTTTCCCGTGCTGGTAATGTCGTGGTCATGCCTGGTGTGGAATTATATGAACGCACATTCTTTTTTAAACTTTTGTTTTTTTTTCCCCCCCCAACACACAGAATCACAGGAGATAAAAGTGGAAGATCTCTTTGAGAAAATCAAGCTGTCATGTGGCTCAGGATACAAAATGCAAATGCCAAATGGTACACCTGATACTACCCTAACGGTGCCTAAACTTGACTCCAGCACAGGAGAGTACGCCTGTGTTAAAGACGGCGACAACGAACCTGCATCAAAAATCTTTGTGAAATTTCGGAGTAAGTCCTGCAGGAAAACTTTCATCATGTGGTGAAAACACTCATGCAGTTTCTATGGTTTTATGTACTCACAGTATTTACCCTGCATAATAGAGTGTGTGTGTGTGTGTGTGTGTGTGTGTGTGTGTGTGTCCAGGCTGTGACAACTGCATCGAGTTGAACAAGGGAGAGATATCAGGCGTGGTGGTGGCAGAAGTGGTGGCCACGGTGGTGATAGGAGTGGCCGTCTATCTCGTCGCGTCTCAAATGCGGACCGGTTCAGCCCCCTCGAACAAGAAAAGTAAAGTCAAAACCTGTCTGTCTGTCCGTCTGTCCATCCACGTTAAACCTTTCATGCAGCAAAACTGAGTGACCTTTCTTTTTCAAACTGTCTTATTATTTTTCACATCTATTACTCTAGCCAGAGGTCAGGTGTCCACTGTCGTAGACGCCACATATCAACAGGTTAAAATGCACTGTAATGCAAAAGACGACAGGTGAATACGGTAAAACAATACTTAACCACTGGATATCACCACCAGCTGGTTGCTTACATGAAGACAAGTACTTTTTTGTATTTTAAGTTTACCAGTATTTTGCTTAAGATGCAGACGACACTGACTGTTGTTACAGGAACCAAACCTTTGGCTAATGGTTCACGAGTCTTGTTGACGCATTAGAGTCCAAAGTGTTTATGGGAGGTTTGGGTGTCTAAATATACTGTCAACAGCCAGGAAGAACTATTCATTTTTACGATGTTTTTAGCAACGAAATGTTCGTAAAATATGAATGATTTCCAGGCAAACCCCTCTGAAGAATGTAGAATAAAACTGGAAAGTTTAGTGAATCCGCTGCCGAAGCGGAAATTTTTGGTTCACAGGGTGAGAAAGAAATGATTTAGTAGAATTCCACATGTTTAGTGGAAACTTTAGAGGAATTAATGACTAACAGATGAAACCTTTTTATATCTCATCAGTGATCATGTCACAATTAGAAAAAAACCCCCGATGAGCAGAATGTAACCTCTAATGCGAGACGTCCAACCCAGTGGATGGGTGCAACTCAAAAAGAAAGATAAATCACAGATTAACTAACCTTGTTGTTTCTACCCACAGTTATTCTGACTACATGTTCCATCCCTGTAGAGTAAAACATGCTTTCAGATGTTCCACAGCTCACCGGTTCATCTCCGCCACAATCTGCCGTTTTGTATTTATGAAGCCATATTTCAGGATAACAAACATTGATAAAGACAATAATCATAGAGAATCATACAGAGACACAGATAACACCGAGTTACTGTGAATAATGTGGTTTATTTGAGGTTTTAATAACCACGCAGGAGGAGCGTACGGACATTAAAACGCTTCACGAACACTCGTTCAACATGGAAATGAACTTGTTGCTGAACCCGATGGAAGTTGTGCCAGAATTGAAGTCAGTCTTATTGGTGATTGATTACAGTTTTTCTCCGTTGCTTTGGTACATTTCTCGAATCATCCTCGACAAAACAGTCGGTGCGTTTCTCAAAACAGTTTGTACGAATAACGAAACACCGTGGATTACCTGCAGAAGGCAGTTACTGGCTCTAAATCCTTAGTTCATCTCTCAAAACTAAATATGTGTCAGTGAACACGTCAATGGCATCAGAATGACCAGTCAGTGGATGAGATGGTCACACTGTTTAGTCGTGGTGTCAGTACAACAGTGTACTGATGTTTTGATGTAAACTATGGCTGAAGTTTTGATGACAGTTATTGTTCATTGTGAGTTTCACCTCAGAGATCAATTGCAAGAGTCTGGACCAGATTCGCATTTGCTGTTTGTGCTGTAGTTTGTTGACAGACCGTGACATTACGACACAGAAAGGAAAAAGACAGCACAGCACGAGAGAAAGTCAAGATTCACCTGAGAGCAACTTACCAATTAAAGACAGATTTAGAAAAAACAAGGTCTAATGGAGATGTATAGAAATGTGCTCGACGTATTCTGCATGTAAAGACTTATGCGATGAGCTAATGCCTAAATGTTGTGGGGCTGAGACTATCCAACAGAGACCCATTATACCACATTCTGATCAACACGACATGAGCAATCGATAATGTAGGAAACAGCAGAGAACTGTACGTAATCATTTACATGGACGTAGCAAAGCGTTTAGAACGTGTTCACAGAAATGAGAAGTGACACGATGATGTGAAGATTGAACGAGTGGTTCTGAGGATTTCAATTCTGAAATTCTGACTGAGAAAAACTGTAATGAAGACGATAATCATAGAGAATCATACAGAGACACAGATAACACCTGATTACTGTGAATAATGTGGTTTATTTGAGGTTTTAATAACCGCGCAGGAGGAGTGTACGGACATTAAAACGCTTCACGAACACTCGCTCAACATAGAAATGAACTTGTTGCTGAACCCGATGGAAGTTGTGCCAGAAATGAAGTCAGTTTTATTGGTGATTTAACCTGATATAGATAGATAGATAGATAGATAGATAGATAGATAGATAGATAGACTTTATTGTCCGTCCCAAAGTGATCTGAACATAGACCTCAAAATGTAAAGACGACACAGTAATCTTGTGTGAGTTTATTTTTTTTTTAAGTTGTTTATAACTGTTCTGTGATACGTTTTTACTAGAAGGTGAGCATACTGGAATAATTAACTTAAATTTAAAGTAAGGAAAACACATAATTTTCACATTTTTCCGTTCGTTTAAAGGAGTCTGTCATGTATTTGCACACGTTGTGGTGTTTTCTAAAGCCACATGCCGATGATTAAAGATCACAGGAGGAGCACAAAGAACAAACACCGCTCGAACGCTACGCTCAGAAATACTAAAACTAGCGAGACACAGTAATCGGTTTTCCCTCTGCAGTGACTTTTTGTATTCATCAGGTTCGTCTGTCAAGTTATTGCAGCAACACTTAAAGCTTGTCTGTAAAATCTCTAAATGCCCATTTAGTGCAAAACTCTGCAGAT
The DNA here is from genome assembly GCF_000690725.1 of Stegastes partitus. Taxonomy (NCBI): domain Eukaryota; kingdom Metazoa; phylum Chordata; class Actinopteri; family Pomacentridae; genus Stegastes; species Stegastes partitus. The sequence continues at coordinate 38,958 of NW_007579069.1, read as the reverse complement.
GCTCCAATGATCATGAAACACATTCACATGATTTAAATATTGCTGATTACTTTTTTTTTTAAAGAAGCCACAGCCACTGCTGACTGCGCTGGGCCGTACCCGGAGGCTGTGAACGTGGTTACTGTCGGGGCGACGCTGCAGCTGTGGCTGTTTCGGTGGCTGCAGCTGTTCTGCTGTCAGACGTCTGACGAGGCTACTCATGGATCCAGTGTGTCCTTCGTGTTTGACAGATGTGTTGCCAACATACAACACATGAGGAACAACTTCACGGCAGCGCTGAGCCAGTATTAGCGATTCAGTTATTGTTAGAAACGTTAAAACCGTCACTCAGTGAATCTGAGGTGTCGCAGAGAAGGCTTCATGTGGTCACAACCAGCGACTCTGATCACTGTAGACATCGGCCTTGTTCATTAATCAGAGGGAACGCTAACCGTATTGGGAGTAAACACAAAACTTAGCAACTATTTTGTTGCCTGAAATAACGAAATCGGCCGACCGTCACCTCTGACGCTCAACACATTACGTCCGTGCAGTTTGGGGTTTGGTCGGTCTGCACAAAGCCAACGCGTAGAAACAAGACATTGTTCTTTTAATTGCATTTTAATACAGTCACATATTAAAAGGAAGAACCTCCAGATTGATCAACACAAGCTGTCAGAATGCTGAACTGCTGATCCAGATATGCAAACACTTGTTTATTTAAATTGCTTCAAGTTACTGGATCCTGAAGAAACGCTCTCTCATCTTGCCTGTACTGCTGCGTATGTACAGCAACATGACAATAAACTGGATTTGATTTGATAGTAAACATATTGGCAAGTGTTGCTCAACTGTCGCTCTGCAAGAAAATGATCAAGCCCCTGTCTGAGCTGCTTGACAGTGTTGTCATGGTGTCGGTTTTCTAACTAGATCAGCAGCCCGGCCACAAGAAGTGAGCGTAACACTGAGCTCGTCAAACTTCTTCAGGAAAAATTTAGTAAAACGAGCAACGCAAATAAATACCAGAGACCGCAGAAGACAGGCGTGAGCAGTAACTCACCGATGCTCTGAATAACACAACTTCATCACTTTTAAAACAATCCTGCATGCATTAGACTCTGTTTGTCTGTGTGTTAATGTTCCAACACGTCTGTCCTCAGCCTCTGACCGACAGCACCTGGTTTCTAATGAAGTGAGATCCACCAACGACCACTACCAGGTGGGCGGAGTTTTAAAGGCATACGTCCTTATTACATCAACAAAACTGAACATTAAGTGACACTTTCTTTGACTTCCCTCCACCTTTTCCATCGCAGCCTCTGAGACGTAAAGACGGCAATAAAGACACGTACGACGTGCTCAACAAGAAATAGGACGGCTGGTCGCCTGCAGCCTCTCCATCCCGACTCCCTGCTGATGCTCGACCTGCTGCAGGAGGCAGAAGTCCTGTTGTCGCTTATTCCTGACATACTTTGCTCTGTATGATACTGCTTTAGATACGGCTGAGAGACCGGCTCACCTGTTGCTGCGCATCATCCGTGCTTCTTCAGCTGTTACACCTTTGATCCTGATGTTTTTCTTTGTCATTAGAACAACTGATGCTGTCATGTTGTAATAATCAAACCTGCAGAATAAATCTCGCCGTGCTGTCTTGTCACGCTGTTTCCGGTGATAAAATGACTCCAGTACTTCATTTAGGCACGACATCGAGGTGTTTGTACTTCTGGCTTCTCCTCCATTTCAGAAGTGAATCGTTTATTTGACAACTACAATTACTTCTCAGATTATGATAAGCTTGAAAATATTGTTTAAGGATAAACCAGTGGTCCCATGGTTTCATTTAAAGAAGTTTGAAATGTAAGCAGGCCTGGTTTATTTACGTTTGGAGGTCAGTGGTTCAACACACTGAACCCAAACCCTTATAGGCTCAGATAACTTTCAAAGCTTGACCCTTAGATGGTCCTCTAAAGCGCATGAAAGCTGATTATCACATACATGCTTCAGAGTAAATGCTTTCATTAGAAAACACACAAGACAGAAGATGACACAACGAAGCACCACAAAACAAGAAGCAGCCGATCATTCATGACTGACGCCTCTTTAAAACCAGCCCAGTCCCAATCCAGTTTGAATTCTGCACATAAAATAATCCACAAGCTGATGATCCTCCTAAAACAAGCAGCTGTTTGTTGAAATGAGGGTTTATAAGTGCACCTTGCTGCTCGTCTTGTTACTGAGCTCGAGGTTTGAGAGAAATCATCGAGTCACTGAGCGCCAGAGGAGCCTGATAGAAGAGTTTAACGAATCTGAAAAACTAATTAATTTAACAAACAGTCGTGACTCGATAATCCGACACTAAATGTAAAACCTTCTTTTATGTCGGATAGCAAGGCTGTCGGATTGTCAAGACGGAGGTCGAGATACAAGGAGGGCTTGATGCTGGAAGGCTCATTAGTTGTTAATTATTGTTTATAGTTGTTATAATAACTAGTAGGGCTGGTCCCAATAGAACTGTCTGGTCTCTGGATATTCAGTTATGCAGATATTCAATTAATGATGAATATCTGAATATTCGGTGCAGTTGGGGGACACTTCCACCCCGGGGGAGCGCTCTGACGGGGTGGAAGTGTCCAGAACACACAGGTGGTACTTGGCTGCTGATGCTAGTTTAGTTAGCGCTCACACTTCTGTTTCCACCATTGGTGGCCCTGCTGCCGCTGCCGCCACCATCCGTGTTTACTTCCATAAACACTGAGCACGCTCGCTGCGTGTGACGTCGTCGTGTCCTCTTCTGCGCATGCGGGACACTTTTGGGTCGTATGAAGTTCACACAGCAGATCACATACAAGTCGCATTTAACTGGAAATGTGAAGGAAGTCACAAAAAAGTTTGAGTTGAGCATGAAGTCCTGCAGTGTGAACGTAGCCAATCGGTGGGATTGTTCAGTCAGATAATACGCTGTTATCCTGATTGGTGACATTAAATGTCATGTCGGAGTCAGAATCCAAGGCTGTCGCTATGTTAAGGCTGTTTTTATGGGTTCCGTTTGTTTTTCCTAAAAACCTGTCGGATAGCAAGGTTTTGTTAAGGGTCAGATTGTGGAGTCACGACTGTATTGTATTTCATAAGCTGGTGAGCTCTTACTGTGTTCCTGTCAAATACTTTAACTGCTTGACTGCGTGTCATCATTAGACTTGTTGTAGAAGCTGCTTGTGTTGCGATCAAGACGTTGCACAACTTACATGTCATCAGATCTCAGAAGGCACCACTTATTCGCAGCATGAAGTGATAAACAGTCTTTAACGGTTCTAAATGTTTGCTTTTGCCTTGATCATTATTCCTAAAGTTCTTCTCCAGTTATTGATTAAACCCTGAAACACTCATCGCTTTACCTTCACCTTATTGGATCACAACCTCAGTTCAAAATCAGTGCAGATCATCTCCATCATTAATGCTTTGGAGTCTTAGCTGTAATGTTTAGATTAGTTCGGTTAAACTCTGTATTTAATAATACTGAAGTTAATTAATGAGTTAATGTTCTTAGTTCCTTCAGGCTCCATAATTAGTGACACTGTAGTGACACAGCCTATATATGTGTTATAGATTTAAATTTATATCATTTCTGCAGGGTTTTAATCCCTAATAAGTATTACTGAGATAAAGTCACACTATAAACAACACTACAAGGTCTCTATCTAAACTTGTTAGGTACATTTCTTAGCATGAATCATATTCTTTCTTTCTTTCTTTCTTTCTTTCTTTCTTTCTTTCTTTCTTTCTTTCTTTCTTTCTTTCTTTCTTTCTTTCTTTCTCTGGTTCCATTACTGTTGTTTTCAATGTGCCTTATCAAAACAGTGACTAGTCATCTTTGTAAAACTTCTCTCCGTTCTAATATTGGAGTAATTTTGAAGAAGAGCGGTTAAAGAGAAAACTCCGCCCTGCAGGTGGGTTCTTGTTACGTACAAAAAACCCGCAAAACACTGGAAACGCTCGGTCATGGTGCTGATCGCTTGTTCCTCTGATGACGTGTATCAGAGGCGCCACATGGACACGACGACGAGGTGGAAAAGCTGATTTTCAAGCTTGTCAGATTTAAGTGGGACTCTGACACGAGGCTGAAACATTTGACCTGTGAAGCCTGATCGCTGCTTCGCTCGTTAACCTTCAGATTGAGCTGATTAGCTTCAGGATGAGCTCAAAAGCAAACCAACAGTTTTCTGCTGCATATACGTTGGCTGTTATTCCACATTCAACCACATCGCACTGACTCCAAACCTTTTTCTTTTGTTTAATCATATACAAGAATGTCTAAATGGTA
>NW_007579069.1:0-34541 GCF_000690725.1 Stegastes partitus | reverse complement strand
AAAAATTGCCTGTCAACAACTTTCACAGCATGTTTTTCATACGTTCATATTTGAGGCTGCGTTAAAAACAAAAGGCCAAAATATTCTCTGGTACAAACATTTCAGGTAAAATCAGAGATAGTTGAGCAGAAATGGTTGTAAATATTTGATGATTTGAGATGGAATAGCCCTGTATGCTACTACTACTACTACTACTACTACTACTGCTACTCCTACTACTACTACTACTACTACTACTACTAATAATAATAATACAGGGTTTCATTAAAAAACATAGATGAGAGACAAACAAATAAGTAAATATAAGTGAATGCCTTTTTTTTTTTACCCCAACAATTGTCCCATGACTTCTCGTTTTTTTTTTTTTAAAGTCAATTCCAACCTCTGAACTAAAACATAGAAGAGTTAATATTTTTTTTTAAAAACTAAAACATTGTCCTCATGTCAGCACACTGCCACTGATGCGTTCATATAGTAATAATATTCCATCCCATGTGCATTTATGTTCATGCTCTCATTGGATTTTATTTCCTGATGCGTTCATGTGCAGAAGGTATTTTTTAAACGCTGCAGCAGGTGGAGGTGAAGCCACAAACCAAACAGTAACCTGCAGCAGCACATTAAGACTTATAAACCGTGCATTCTGTGAATATCTGTGAAGTAAATGAAGTGGTAGAAAAACAAGTGGAATCTTTTCCTTGATGTTTGTATTAATGTCATAAACAGCAAACCTCAAGATAAGATTTTTCTGAGAATGCATCTGCACCACTACAGATAACTGAGCGTGTTGTTTAATGTAAGTACAGTTCTTCTGTATTTCAGCACCGTCTCACAAAGTCTACCGGAGGTTCTAAATCAGTGCGTTGCATAAAAGACGCAAAGAGGATTCAGAAAGACGGGGAAAGCAGGGACAGAGAGAATTACACAACGAGAGCGAAGAGAAGAGCCGAGAGAAGGTGAAAAAAAAGACAGGAGGGTTAAAATAGCCTCAAAGAAGAGGAGCAGGAAGTAGAGACGAGGAGGAGAGAAACTCGAGCTGCATCAGAGGAAGCCTCTCCGTGTCAGATAATCTAATAGCTTAAATTCTTTGATCGCTGCTTGTCTTCTTCTGCTGCTGCTGTGACAAAGCAACCGAGTGCAGTTTCCTACCGGAGCCCAGAGATCAAACGCTGGAGCTTTAGACGGCTCAGAAACACAACCCGGATCAGCCTCCCCCCTCCCCCTCTCCACACACACACACAACCAAACTTCTGACATGTGAACACACTTTTCACACACTCGCGCTGGGTCATGTGCACGTTGTCGAGCACGGATGTTCGCTCACACAAACAGATGAGCAGATGTAGGTCTGTGTGTGGGAGCGGTTTGCCTTAATGCAGTCAGGTAGACGAACACATGGCTTACACCAACCCTCCCCCCCCCACACGTCTTTGTTTCTCTTTTTCTAAAACATGCTGCAGATGTGGATGAAGATAAACCAAGTGTGGGAGTGTTTCCACCGAACGCTACACCTCTGAGCTCCATGCAGCGTGACGGACTTATCAATCATTAGCAGTTTGCTTGAAGAAGAAGAAGAAGAAGAAATATTATGTCATGTTTCTCGCTTTCGATTCCGTCAGTGCAGCTGCTGGGAACAAACGCAGAAGGGCCAAAACATGACATGAGCCGACGTTTCCACTGAGCGTCTGTCAGTAAAAACCATGTGTGTGCACAGAGAAATGTCTCACAGATGTTTCCAAAGACACTAAGGCAAGTCGCTCGAACAAGAAGGAGAGCGATGAAGACACGCTGGTGGTGGTGGTGAGTGCTTGGGGGTGTGCTACGGATATGAGCTGCGGCTTTGAGGCGGCTTCATGAATCACACTGGGTTATATCTGTAGACCCCGCTCGGTGTTGTTTCCTCGCATGAACAAATAAGAAAAAGGCGAGCCGAGTTAGCTGCGGTTTTATTTATCAGTGACACACGTTGTGCCCGTTGCAACAGCGACAAGAATAACACAATAAGTGAAAGAGCAAGCAAGCTGAGCTGACGGTGATATGGCAGGTGCTCTTTTTACAGTGTAATAAATGGAAGTGACAGCACAAAGGCGAACATTTATATACAGAAAACGTAGATTTCTCTTAAGCGATTACACAAATAAGACTGATTTAAATTAGATGGAACTCTTTGCCAGTTTTTTGTATTTAAAGTACGAGTTCATTTACAAAAAACAGATACCTCCATCTTCACAAACCTTCAGAAAACTCACTTTTCCATCGTCCACCTGAGACAACATCCATCAAACTGAAGTTATCTCTGTTTTTGTCTTTTCTGAGTCAAACCCACTCAGCTTCAGTTTGATTGATGTCATCTCAAGCAAACAAGTCATCTGTTTTTTATCTTTATATAATAATTCATACAAACAGGTGACGAATTAAAGGAAAAACCTGAACCCTTGACCCCCACAGTGACGGTAGTCCAGGTCCACATGTTCCACTGCTAACCAAGTTGTTCTCAGGGATCACCTTCATCCTGTGATGAAACCTTCCAGGATGACAGCGGCTCATGAGGCACGAGGAGTCACCGAATAGTTTGAATAAAATGACATGAATCAGACGCTGTGACCGCCTCAGTCAGCAGATCCCAGCCCAGGTGAACACCTGTGGGAGGTTCTGGATGCACGTGTTCGACAGCGCTCTCTATCACGTCACCACGGCTCCACAGGAGGGAGTGTCCTGATGGTGTTCATCCCTCAGCAGGCTCCAGGGACTTAAGGAATCAATGCCAAGGAGCACCGAGGCCAAACTAAGACGCTTTCTGTTGGTTTTTCCTTTAAGTTGTCACCAGTCTGTGTGTCTATATATATATATACATTATCAGGAACCTGTCAGGCACATTTAATCAGACAACTCCATCTTCACAAACCTTAATAAACCCACTTTTCCATCGTCCACCTGAGACAACATCAATCAAACTTAAGTTACCTCTGTTTTTATCATTTCTACCACTCAGCTTCAGTTTGATTGATATCATCTCAAGCAAACAACAAAAAAAATTAGTTTTCTGAAAATCTATTTTTGAAATTTTTGGTGGGAGACGAATAAACACAGCGACATGTTTACGCGTCGCAGTAGAGCCGCTCGCTCTGACCACGACGCTAAACCTGTTCTGTAACTGAACTATTGCTTTTGTGACAACAGACAACACCTGATAACCTGGAGTGCATATGACAATAAAACACCTCAAAGGTAGTTTTCCATTTGGCCAGATGTCAGAGATTTGTGTCTCAGTGCCTTGAACATTTCAAACAGCATTAGTTCCCAACCTCTGACGAAGCCCTCGCAGCCGCTGTACATAAACTCAAGCACCCGTTTGTTGTTCCGCCACCCTTCTATAGAGACAGATGTGATGTCTTTATGAAATGACTACTTACTAATATTTCATGAATACAAAATATACATAGTAACTCTGGAGTTGAACATTTTAGCTTTTAGGTTTTTTTTGTTTTGTTTAGCTGTTCACTAAATAGTTTGCATGCACTCTAATTTACAACACATGGAGTCACGACACATTTAGTAGAAAACAAAAAGCAAATATGTGGACTGACTGACAGCTACACAAAGTCCCTATTACGGTAAATAACCCTGTGAGCACACTCAGCACTTCTCCATAGGGACTAGTCCGTCAGAAGAAAGGAGGAACTGTAATTTTTAAATGCCGTCGGGAGCACAAATTAAATGCAGATCATCCTCTGCTGTGGTAGAAAAATATCTGTACAAGTGAAACTCAAACTATGGTTCCAGGGGTGAAGGATAAATTTCATTTAAGTGACTCGTCAAATCCAAAATGTCAAAACGAAGCCAGTGGCTGCAGCTACCGGGAGCACGCTCGATGCTCTCTTGTGCACGTTTCCTTCATCCGTGCAGCCTTTAAAACCTGGAGCGGCCGGATGAGTCGCTGTTTCTATCCCGTCCTGTTCACGACGGAGTACGTTCCCTGGGCGACGGTGCTTCGGTTCAGCGGCTGCCAAAACACAAACAAGAGGTTTTAAGTTGGTTAGATAACAGTTTAGCCTTGTGATGCTCCATAATGATGCCACATCTCACTGACAAATCAACAAAAAGGAAACGAGCGAGTAAAACGCTGCATCAGAGCTCTCCTCCAGGGAATATGGTGGGTGGGAGGTGAGTTGTCCTTCCACTCACAGAGAATGAGTTGTCCACCAATCAGAGATGCAAAGACAGCAGCGTTCACTTCATATTTTGGTGCTTAAATCTTGACTAGTCTGGCTTTAATAAAGTGAAGGATGGAGAACTTTAAACGTTCACGTCGTGTGCAGATAACAAACGAACGACATCTGACGCATCCTCATCCATCCTCTTCTCATTGGGCCAATTTATGGATCTTTTCTAGACGAAGGAAAGACCTAAAAGCACTGGTTGATAGAAGCGTTATATTTCTGTTTTAACTGAATGGGCATCGTGTACCAGACATACAGAGCTCCAAAAGATCTAATACCTTCTGTTGTTGAGTTTGAAAGCCGAGTCCTGCAGCGATTGAACAGAACGACTCTGATCTAAAACAGGCTTTGATACGAGTCCAGTTGTTTTCCTCAACTGCACTCGGACCTTAAAGCGTTGGGCTGTTCTATGTGAACAGAGTTCTACGGGTGTAATGAATATTATTGATCGCTCACTAATCATTTTCAAAGTTTAGTAATTCCATTTCTCCCGATGGCTTTGGTTTTCGCAGAACAAATTGGGGATTCACTGAAATGGTTTTGTACAGGGCAACAAAGAGCCGGGTCGAGCTCGGTCCCTTAAACGTTTGCGATCTTTTTTTTTATCTGCGTCTTCATTGTTATGGATCATGTTTGAACTTTGGCTGATACTAATACACGATTTATGCAGGTGGGTGAATAATCACTAATTCACTCTAACTCTCCCCAAAACCCTCTGTGAGTTTAACAGGCATGTTATCTGTTTGTTTTGTTGTTGTTGTTGTTTTTAATCACCAAAATGACATTTATCCAGTCAGAAACTGTGAAAATAGAAAGAATCAAAGCATTTCAGACAGTCCCAATCATGTGTGATGTACGGTCCCGTTAGGAAAACTAACTCAATCTGAGCTTCAAATTGGGATAATTTCTCCAAATTTCTTTATTCTACCTGTCTCATTTAAAAAATAAATAAATAAACTACTTTAATTAAGGAAATTCGATTAAAAAAAATAAAAAATAAAAAACTAAAATAAACTACTTTAATTAAGGAAATTCCATTAAAAAATAAAAAATAAAAAACTAAAATAAACTATTTTAATTAAGGAAATTCCATTAAAAAATAAAATAAAATAAAATAAAAAGAACCAAAAAACTAAAATAAACTACTTCAATTAAGGAAATTCCATTAAAAAAAAAAACTAAACTAAAAAGAACCAAAAAACTAAATTAAATAAATCTAAACTCCTGTTAGCGATTAGCGGCTCAGCTGCTACCAACAGTCACATGACAAATTTTCAGGAGAGTCACTGCTCGTGTCACATCCGTCAGGAACTGGGAAAATGCCGTACATTTTGATCTCACTTTTGTTTTCATGTTTTTTGTAAAAATAATAATAATTCTACGATATAAAAGTTTTGTTTTTTCTTTACTATGTGATTAACTCTGCTGTAACTGTGTTGTGCTGCACTGACAACACGTCTGACGTCTCTATTCTGCCCGTTGTTGTGCTGTTTCATAGAGGTGCTGTGAAAAATGAGTCCACACCGAGCGAAGAGGAGCTGCATGGAGCTGACAGCGTCCCAGTACCCGTGCTGTAATATTGCACCAGTAGAGTTTTTAATATCCAGCAGTACGTACCTCGTAGTCAGAGGATGTGCCAGGTGGATCTCGGCCTCTTTGACGAGCAGGTGCTAGAAGACAGAGACAGAATGAGTGTGAGCAAACACTGAAAAACGAGTTTTCACAATCTGTACGAATGCTTCAACCCAAGTGACATCACCAAACCCAGACAGATGTGCAATACCGCGGCGCTTTGGTGCATTCGTACCTCTGGAAGAGGGAGCAGGTCCGGCTGAGCCTTTCTTCTTGCTGCAGTTGTACATTATTGCAATCAAACATATTGTCCCGAGCACGTCCGCAATGATGACCAGCAGGACTAGTTGTGAGTCCAGCTCAAAGCAGTCCTTGCACACTACAGAACAAAGACCAGCAGTCGAAGAGACGTTAGCTCAGCAAGCACAGCTAGCACTGAGGGCACACTGTGAAAAATAAAAAGACTTTTCCACTCACCCTTTCCTTCTGCGTAGAAATAATATTTTTTACCAGTACTTCCCCCGTCGGGCTCGTCGTAGTCACAGCGGTAGTTGATGATACTGTCATACTCCATTTCATGCTGTTTTTTGTTACTAGCATTGGCCCCTTTGTCTTCTGAGTTTTGCTGTCCTTTATTTTGGTGCCACGTCCCTTCCTCTGGACAGGTCATTGTGACTTTTGTCCTCCAGAATGATATTCCTCCTTAAGACACATGGACAGATAATAGGTCACTTCAGTGCACTTGCTTGAGGCGATCTGAGAGCTGTGGTGGGTCCCTACGATTTAACTCATCGTGCATTTTTTTGCATTACCATAAAGATGAAACTAATCTTATCAACAGACAATAAACCATAATAATACTAAAAAACATTAAAGTACAGAAAAAGTGTGCACGGCAGTTAAGAGAAACACAGGAAGTTGGAGAAATGTCTTTAAAAATACTCCTCGGTGTCATATTTTTTCAAACAACATGTGTTTTTCTAGCCCCAAAACACTATATTCAACTTTTCAAAGACTAATTTAAAAGAATGCAGGACGGTTCCATGTTTACCTTCAGCGCTCATGACGGTGGCGGTGAACAGAAGGAGGACGACGGCGAGCACAGCCTGAACAGCCATGCTGTGCATTTTCCGACTGAACACGCTTGCTTCTGGTTTTAAGTCGCGTTTGCTGCGTCTCCAGATCTTTCTGTTGTCGATCAAATGTTTGAAAGTTTCCTGGAGACGATTTAAATTACATCAAGTTGGCTGTTCGGTCAGACAATAAGACTCAGAGACGAAGACCTGGTGGCTTCTCTCTCTGACTCTATAATGCACACGCTCACACACACTCACACACACACACACACACACTCACACACACACACACACACACACACGCTCACACACACTCACACAGACACACACACACACACACACATATACACACATATACACACACACATATACACACACACACAAACAGACACCACACAGGAAGCATTTTTTTCAAGATGAATTCACAGTTAAACCTCAAAATGAAGTCAAGCTGAAGGAGTAATGTGAATAAACTCCTCTGTGCTTCTCAGTTGATTACAAATCAAAAACTGACGACAACAAGCACAGCACAGCTTAAAACGTTACTGAATACTCCAGATTTGAGTATTTAACTCACTTTTGTGCTCATTGGTTTGTAAGTAAAGTCCCCATAAAACCACTAATACTTGGAACATAGATTTTATAAACTTGATGGCAGCAAAATGGTTCGATTGTTTTTTTTCTGTGCCTTCAGTAGGAACGACTGTGCTCTGATGTGAAAACAATTCAAGTAAATCTGGTTTGTGTCACTTCATATCTATCGCCTTGTGTTATGTGATGTATGGCTCAGGAACTGAGCTCCACAGAACATACGACACGCTCTCATGCCACACATCTTCAGCTTTGGCTGCCTCAGGTTCGACACCGAGCCCGTCCGCGTGCCGAAGCCTCCTTGGGCAAGACAGCGAAGTTGTTTCTGGTGGCAGCTCTGCCACCATCAGGGTGTGAGTACGAGAGAGAAACACACTGAAAGCACTTTGTAGAACCAGGCTGGGGTTAAAAGACGCTGCACGAGCGCAGAACGTCTACTATTACTTTGTGCTGTGACATGATTTATACACACAGTGCTAAGAATCTAAAAACACATCATGAAGACGGAGAAATCTACTCATTTTTTCAACTTTACTTGGTGTAAATATATGATCATTCCCACTTAACTGAATTTAAAATGTCCCATTTTTACTTTCAGAGCACTTCAGAGCTTAAAAACACGAGTTAAGGCCCTTAAAATGATGAGTAGAATAAATGATCAGCTGCTAGCTCACTGGACTCATTTATAGCAAATAAAACAAGATTATAAGCAGGATTTCCAGGATGCACTGTTTGATAATCTAGTTGAAACTCTTCAGACATAACAATCAAACAGTTCCAACCATGACGAATGCCTGAATCAGTTTCAGTCTCTACGCCTGCAGACTGATCAGTTTTCTCGCTGTAGCTGCAAACAGCCCTACATGTTGTCTTTGTACCGGCTCGAGTGGAAAACGACGGCTTCAACAGCTTCAGGTTCTCAACAATAAATGAAGAAGAAACTCTTTCAACTTAAAAGAGGAAAGCAAGTCTATAAGCATTGATTACATGACGAGTTGATTCAATCTTCAGTTTATTGAACTTGTTTTTTTCAAGTTCACTTAATTTAACTCGACCAGTTTTACACTCACAACTCATTAGATGACTCTGGACTAGTTAATCAAGCAAAGGGCCGTTAAAGCAGCAGGAAAATTTGTGTTTCTAAGCTGAAATAACTTGGAATAATTAACAGCAAAGCATTTACTGTCAAAATACCGCCTTTGCCCTTCATAAATGATGACATTTTTTTGTCAGTGGTTTCATTTCATTCATGGATCACTCATAAACTGTTGGTGAAGACAACTTTCAGGTTGCATAGATGTGAAAAACATTCTGTCTCAGGTATTTCTGTGTGTCTTTCATCTACACAAGGGGTTAAACTATCTACATATAGACTGCAACAACCTCAGTCTGTTTCCTCCAAACCCCCTCATGGCTCGTCATCTGTCTGCTGACAAACAATAGAGTCACTGATACAAGGACAAGAGCTTCTAACTTCCAGACACGTCTTCTGTAATTATAGGTGACAATAAAGGGCAATTCTAAGCAATTCTAATTGCTAATGGTGGAGTTTGGTTCAAATGCCTGTTGCTCTTTTTCAGTAAGTCAAACAGTCCATGATTATACTTTGGTTGATTCCTTTTTTTAAATCCATATAATAGGAGTGAATTTTATATTAACCTATAAAAAAAGCTTTAAGTACAGAGTTGGTAGCATGTGCTGTTTTACTGATTCACTCCTAGTTTATCATCTCAAGTGACAGCTCATATGGTAAATGTCTGCAAGCCGTCCTGCTGCAGTTCATATTTAAAAACATCATAGAGGCTGAAACAAAGGCCATCAAAGATTTAAACACTTTTAGGTTGACTACGGGATTTTTATGCAGATTTTTGAAGTTTTGGAATTCCAAAAGCACTTGTCATGCACATTCAGTAGGATTTAATAAAACATGTTGGTATATCAGCCATAAAAATGTGGAGGTTTGAGCAGCAGCCTTTTTGATCTTCCTCAGCCTGCTGAGGCACATCAAAGTGCTGCTCTGCCCCCAAGTGGTTCAACTCAGCAAAAAGCCAGTTTCACAAAGAGAAGAATCTGCTGCTGCTCTCCATCAAAGGCCAGAGGAGCCAGCACATGAACATCTCCCTGTTTGTTTGTAAAGACAGACTAGTCCAGCCTATCAGCTGCATGTTAGAGGCTTCTGGCAGGTTGATGACCATAAATTCACTTTTTGTATTTTTGTCTTTTGAAAAGCAAAGTGCATTTCTTCCTTTACAATCCAATCAAATGTGACAAAAACAATTATTTGCCTAAATTATCTGACTTTTATGTGATATGAATTAATTTAAGGATTTAAATCAAACCAATTAAATGAACAAATGAACCAGGAGGTTTGAGTCTATTAAATTCTCACTGAGAGAATTTAATATATCAAAACCAATAATAAAGACACGAATTAAATCACATCAACTGAGTCATTTAAAGCTTTAATTGTGTGACTTGACGCGTCATAGCGCACAGCAGCCCGTGACCATCCACCGACGGCTACTTCATGCTGTTTTATTACATAACGAAACATCACATCATATACTAAAATGAGATTATAACTGAATTACGCACGACTTCTCCATACACTGTGTAATGGCCGGCAGATTACCATTTCGGGTCATGCGTTTGCGCAACAGCTAAGGAATGGCACCGCGCATGGAGCAGAAGAACAGGTTGGGCGACCATCAAGAATTCGCCGGCTTTGGGTTTAACATGTGAGAGAGCGATAAGAGGGAGGCGAGGAAAGTGGATGACTTTGTTACTCCGCCCGAAAATGTGGTGGGAGGGTGCTGAAATGAAGTGTATGAGGGCAGCGGCGAGTTGGGACACGTCTTTGGAGAGACAAGGCGCAGGAGAGGGCTCACCGTGACTTCATGTTTTCATCCCTCTCCGAAGGGGATCCACAGACTTGTCGGCCGGGTTTCCCGTCTCTCTGAGTCGGCGGAGGAGTCTCAGTGGCTCCCGGTCTCTCGCTCATCGGACAGCCTGCCGTCCATCCAATGTGCGTAAAAGGGCTCCATTTCCTCACCGTCCTGGCTGGACTCGCAGCTTCAGGTGAGACCCCGATGCGCGCGCCCGTGTGTGTGTGAGAGAGAGAAAGAGAGCGGGTGATCTGAGAGAACATTTCTGATTTAATGTGAAGGATCACGTTCATCAGCACTTTTTGGGGTTTATCCAAGTTTTGTTTTATGTTTTAAATTTTGATATTTTTCAAAACGGAAGCCTTGTTTTGATTGTGGCACGTTCATCCAGTGATTCTTCAGCCTAGAAACAAACACGTCGTTGGACAATGTAGAGATTTTACACCCACGGACTCTGTGCGTCTTGCTTTGCGCATGGATTTTTCCAAAAGTTTACACAGTGTGATATCCCAGGAGGGATCTTAGGATGTAACAGGATGAGCATTAAGACAGAGTAGTTTCCAATACTCGAGTTTCAAAGAAACCCCCGCTTGTCTGTCCATTAGTGAAAGCTCCGCAGGGACCCTTTAACCTCCATCTCAGATCGCTGTCGTGCGTCATTGGGAAGTGGAGAACTTGGCACAGTGGCACCGGGTGGGTCGCTCAAGAATTCCTGTAAACGCCATAAAACAGCCATAGTGGGGGCCACTTCTGACAAGATAATGGCTGTACAGTAATTGCCGGCTTCAAACCCTGGTCGCATTGTGTGTTCTGGGTATAGCCAGCCTCCTTTCCTGCACATTAATGCGCATCCGTGCTTACGTTCACAGGGATCGTGAAGGGCCCGCTGGACCCAGATAAGTCCACCTGCTTCCCGTTCAAGGGGGGGTCCAGGATATGTAATTTTTATCATAACAACTTGTCAGACGCACAAACAGTAGTAGAGCTGCATCCGGTTGCTGTAATGGCGCCACTAATGGAACGCGTTTTAATATCATGAATTGGCGTATCAGTGGCGATTCATTCAGAAGACGCCAGGTTGTTTAACCTTGAAGTAATCTGCGTCCATCCCAGTTAAGTGGATTATATTGATTGAACATGTCCATCCGCTGCCAGAGCACCATGTTGGGATTCAGTGTAATAGCAAGCTGCTGGTGTTTACAATGAGCATGTGCCTGCAGATCAGTCACAACACAGTGAAGGACTGACACACACAGAGCAGGAGGACGGATAAATACACTGTGGATATAGAGGGAGAGATAATCAAATAACAGCATGTGGATGAAGAAAAAGCATGTTGGAACTGATTACAGCTCAGCAGCATCTCAGTTCTCATGTCTGCCGTGCTGTAATCGCTTCCATTGCCTTTGGCTTTATTGGGTTGGCAAAATGGCAAAGCATGCAGAAACAAGCCAGCACATACATTTTATTTTCAGAGGACATGTACGGTGTAAAATTGCAATCAAGTGTGCAAACCAAATCGACGTTTCTCTCGCACCCATCACTGCTCCCATTAGGTAGACGCACAGTGACATTAAAACAGCACAGAGCACATTTGCACACATTTACCCATCAGCCCGCTGCTGTTTTGACACGCCTTGCACTGATCAAAGACAGCTCGTACTCATTTGCAGACTTGCCGCAAAGAGCCTATTTTTAAGGAGATATGATACAACAAACAGAATAATCTCCTCCTGCTCCCACTGCTCTGAACACGATCACAGCAGGAGCGGCGGTGGTGAAAATCCATCACTGCTCTCGGAGATAAACGCGCTCCCCCTTTGTGTATTTGTAAAGTGTGTTTGGCAGGAGTTTTTCTTAAAATACTATAAATCACAATTTGTGTCAGGATGCGTTTGGGAGCATTGTTTTTTGCTTTCCACATCCCCAGAATGAAATCGCTTTCTGGAAACGATGTGATCATTATCAAATTTGGGTTTTTTCAAATATGTGTGATAGAAGCTCTTGTGCTCTTGAGGCACAGCACAGTCAGCCATAACAGCCAGAATAAAAACATCCTGTCTCACCAAAAGCATGCTTCCCGGGAAGTTCACAAACAGAATGCCGTTTTTTGTGCCAACTTCTGAATCAAAATGTTCATTTACATACAAAAAAAGAAAAAGACTGAGGTCATGGAAAAGCATGGAGCCTTTAGAGGAACTTTGGTTGTCGGCGCCTGTTGTGGCTCCTCCCAGCTTTGGGTGCCATGTTGCCCCACAAGTTTGTCTCCAGTACACACAATGATGAAAAATCCATCAGTATTAATCTGTGTGTCAGACTGAGGCAATTGAAATTAGACATAAGCATCGAGGCAATCAAGGTTTCATATCTAGACTTTGACAAAGGAACCTTCTACAGGACAAGTATTCAAATGATCAAATCCTCATGACACACAGTGTTAGGTTCAGGTGGCCTCATTAAACCTTCTGTGACGTCACATTTGCTGAAGACCGGTTTGGAAGTGGCTCAGCCGTCGGCATGTTGACTCCTCCTGACTCTTGGCTAACCCAAAAAGTAACAAAGAGGTGGCGCATGAATAGAAATGCAAATGTGTCTGGTCCACAAACTGTCCTGTGGCAGCTGCCAGTCAGAGCGGCTACGGCTTTAACTATGCACAACTTTAAACCTGAATACAGTTTAAATGGCTGAGTTATATACAAACCCACCCCTTGTATAGCTGACAGGAGTGAGGACAGTAGCTATAGAGATCGAAGCTGCTTTTGTACGAAGGCTGTAAATGTGTTTGTTTCTGTTGTAAAGTTGGACATTTTAACACTGGGGTCAACTCGGATTGGCTCACTTTTAGAGAAACCCTCAAGTGGTCATTTGTGGCTCTGCACATTTTGAACTTTTCTGCCCAGGAGCTTGTTTCTTAGGTTCACCGACGTCTCCAGCCTTTATTTACACACATTCTCCTTCTTTGAAATTAGTCAAACAGTTATTTAATAAGGGGCGCTCACCTAGTTGAGCGGGCAACCCATGAACAGGGGCTATAGTTCCCCGAAGCAGTGGTCGTGAGTTCTCTCCCCTTTCCTGTCTCTCTCTACTGCCAAAAAATATATATATTAAAAAACCCAAAACATTTAATTAATAAATAGCCACAAAATACAAAAGACATGAGCTGAAGTCACAGCAGCCAACTCCAGAGACAGATTATTCTTTTTGTCTTTAAGCTAATGAAACATTTAAAAAGAGAAAGTGATGTTTGAGCTCTAAGCAGGAACCTCAAAGTGTCAGTTTGTAAGAATATGTCACCATAAACAGACAGAATCCGTTGATGATTGTTCTGGTGTTAATCTAACAATCTAGTTTAGTCGTATTTTTTTTCCCAGTGTCACATGGATTCAAAGCCAGAAAATGAACTGGGCCACACAGTGTGACTGAAAAAAACTAAAAACAAACCAGATTTCTCAAATTTCAGATAGCAGACAAAAAGTCTTTTTTTAAAACACTTGTTATCCCCGTCTGTTGACAGTACCTGTGTCTCTCTTGTTTCTGTGCTTTACTTTAATCCCTCTTGTCCTACTCTAACTTTTCTTTGTTCACCAGAGACAAGAAATGCTCAGAGGGTGACGTGTGCCAGCCTGTCCTGACTTACTGGTTTAACACTCACGCATGTGAACAAACGGCTGCTGGTGACTGCAGTAATCTAAGCGCTAACACCGGTTGTTCAAGCTTCAGTTGACTCTGTTAGATTTACTGTAACGCAGCAGCTTCTTGTTCCTGTTTACCGGGATATCACGGTTACCTCTCCGCCGCGGTGTCACTAATCTGACCACAATAACAGGTCAGCGTAGCAAAGTGCCGCCGCGGTTTCTGACGTGCTGCACTGTGTTGACACACCTCGTCTGGCCTTTGTGCTGGCTGGGTGGGTGGGTGGGTGGGACGGCCCGGGGTGTGCTCACTTCACAATGTCATGTTCATTATGCAAGGACGCACCAACACAGAGGGCTTCAGAGGCACATCTGTGTGAGGTTGACAGCGAGGCACTCCCCGTGATAAACCTGTGCTCGGCTCTAAATGTAAACAGGGCTTTGAGCTCCATTCGTCACCCAATAGGAAGTGTTTGTGTTCGCAGGTTCACCCACGGTTTAAGTGTCTCTGCACACACACACACACACACACACACACACACACACACACGGTCAGTGTTCCTCAGCATGTTGTGCAAATGCAAATACCGCATATTTGTGAGCATGGGTTTCTGTTTGCGTAGCCACTTTTCCTCAGACTCTCTGTTGGCTGGTCGCTCATCATCCAAACTGTTTATCGTTACAGTAAACAAGTAGATGTACAAGTTACAACAAAACCTCCAGCAGGTTTACGGAATATGGCATCACTCACTGGTGTCTGCAAAACACCAGCAGCTGTTTCTGAGTCATCCGTTCTGCAGAAAGACGTGGATTTTATCATCGTTTGTCATTAACCGAATAACTTATGATTGAATGCAGAGCAGCCGTGACGGTTGGATTTCTCAATCCAGGAGAGTTGCTGTGCGTCGGTCGGGCTCGAGTGTATCCAGCCCTTGTGTTTGAAACCCAGGAGCAGCTATTAATGTGCTTTTTTTGCACCAATTCAAGTGAATGAGAGCGTAGGTTGAGGAGAGACGAGGGATCCACAGATGGAGCAGGTGAAGGACAAGCTGCAGAGGTTCTGCTACACGTGTAATATTCAATATTTACAGTAGAGTTGGAGATATCCTGACTTTTAGCTCATTCTCCTTATAACACGGGATCCTTCTAAGCCATGCCGTGTCTGTCAGACTTCGCTCCAAGTTTGAGAAACAGACTGAAAATTTCAAACTAAATGTGAGACAATCGTCGACAATAGACAGACTTGGTAACTTTTGCAAGCAACTGACAATTATAGAATAATGTTAAATGCTTAAACCTTTTGTAAGAGTTGGGAAGAGTCACACAGTCAGTAATACAACTCTGTGAGTTATGCTATTCATAATAGACCAGTAAAAGTAAAATTAGTCACCCATTAGGTCAACTTCACTATCATAAAGGAATTTAGTCAAACCAACTAATCTCTTCGAAGTTTTGCTAATTTCTACTCAACTGAATTCAAAATGCACGCTTCAGTCTATTTTATTAGAAACCCAGAACCTAAAAACACGAGTTCTTATAACTTGAGCCACTTGACGAGTTGAATAAACAAACATGTGCACGTTCACTGAACTCATTAAATTAAGTTCATGAGAAACACAATTGGTGCACGAGGAGACTAGTGTAGTGTACGGGAGGCTTTCTGTAGAGTGAGAGAAAAGAAATGGTGGAAACTTGCTGTAAGTTTTGGTTGGAATGAAGTTGTGCTTGTTTCTTTTTGTAATAATTACATCCATGACAAAGGTTTAGTGTTGAGTTCAGACCCTACATTCATAACGTATCTCATCTGGAAGCAGCTTCACACATTTTAGTGGCTGCAAGAGCTGGAAGAAGAAAACAAGTCTGTCTGATTTAACTCAACCTCTCAAGTTTACAGATCCCTCCTCCCCCCCAAAGTTGCTGATTTAACTTAGTTTTACACTTTCACAGCTCACAGGATCACTTTGAATTAATTACCAAAGTGCAGTCGACTCACATTTTAAAGGGAACTCAGGTTTCTAAGCCGAATGATTTACAGAGCAACCAGAGCCAAGCCACAGTATGAAAGTGTTTTTACAGAGCAGCTCTCTTTGTGACAAGCAAACCAATCTTCATTTTTAAAATTGCTATGTGCCCCTTTAAGGCGGAAAGCAAAGAGCAGAGGTCTGTACCTCCTCCACAGTGTGGTTTCTGATGTCTGTGCACTGTATATTGTCATTGGCTCACTTATTCATCTGCTGAGGAGCAGAGGTGGAAGCTGCAGTGGGACTGGATCCACTGACTCATACCACACAAAACACAGCAGGCTTCATAGTAAATATGTGGAACTCAGGCTGTCTTTAGAGGCTTGGATTGTCTGTCCAACAGAAGCCTGTGGGCTGTGGGTGACATGGATCGAAGCGTATGCATCGGACCTCCTCCCCCCCCCCTCAGGAGTTTGTAATCCCAAGGTGAAGTTGTTGAGTCAGCCGCGTGGTGGGAGTGGAAGAGGTTTGATGGATTAAACTCTTATCCTCACTCACCCACTTCACGTTTCCTCTGGACACCGTCGCCTGATGAATTACAATTGGCCTGGAGGAAGCAGGAGGAGGGGGGAGAGGCGGAGAGGAAGAAAGTGTTCGAAGAAGAGATTGATGCTCGGTCTCTGTTTGAACTGACCTTTACAGTCTTCCCAGACACATTAGTTTGGCATAGTTCATACACCTGTGGGGTTCAGAGCAGTGAATGCAGCATCAAAACAGCACTTTGTGGCATTTTCATAGAAAGAAATAAGATTCACCCCCGTTTTCATAAACAGCAAACAAACTCGTCTAAATAAAACGAATGAAAGCTTTTAGCTGTTCCAAACACCGGCTATGTCTCTCTTCATACTTGGAGTATGAGGCAGGGATAAGCAGGAACTGTCACAGTGGATGAAGGAAAACATCCCAACCTGCAGAAACTCCTTCAAGTGAGCTCTCATCTTACACAACATGGCCAGAAGTATGTGGACGCCTGAATGTTTCACCTACATGTGACGGTTACACATGTCATTCCAAAACCAGGACCATATGTCACGGCAGCTTTAACAGTGTCCGCTGTTGTGTGAAGGCTTTTCACAAGATGTTGGAAACTGGCTGCGGGGATTCGTTCCCAACACAGCGTTAATGAGGTCGGCGATGGAGCCTGGCTCACAGTCAGCATTCAAAATCCATCTCAGAAGGTGCCGGACGGGGCTGAGGTCAAGTTTTTTCACAACAAACTTAGAAAATCATTCCTTAAAGAGCTTCGCTTTGTGTTTGTCGACTTTGTCGTGCTGAAGATGGACAGATAGTGTCTGCCACAAAGATGCAGCCATGTTATTAGTATTATTATTATATAAAATATCTTTGTATGCTGTAGCTATAGGAGTTCACTTCACTGGTACAAAAGGGCCTCAGCCATGAAACATAACTCCAGAACCCCTGGCCATGCATTTGCTTGTTTTGGCACAACTTCACGCTCATGACTGAGTGAAAGAACGGAAACCCGCACAGAGAAAATGTTCAGTTGAGTAAGTTACACAGCGCTGTGTCCATCTCAGGGGTTCCCTCCCATTACACCACTCAACACTCACCCTCTCCCTCAACTCGGAGTCCTCCTCCTCTGTTACCTGAACCTGCTATTCCCAGCCCTCGGTCCAGCCCCTCATGAAAGACAAGCCTTGTTAAAAACAGAGAAAACTAACCTGGGTTTGTGAAACCTCTCACAAAGAGGAGAAGAGGCTCTTTGTAATCCACTGAGCTCTTTGTGTGTTTGGTCCTGTCCTAAGTGTTTCCTCTAAAACCGGCGCGACAGAGAATCGGGTTTCCTCCGGTGGTCCCTTTGTTTCTCAGCCATAATGAAGAGAGGAAAGGCACAAACACACACCGTCTAGGAAATAATGTAATGAAACCAATTTCCTGATTCGGAGTTTTGTGCCAGCTGCTTGATTTCTCCTGCAGTGTTTCCTCCCCTCTCTTAAAGTCCAAGAGGGCTCCACATCCTCTTTGTAAATGATAACAGCATGCAGGCCTGCAGGGCACACGGTAAAGAAAACACCTCTTAACAGTGGCCGCTAACTGTGCGGGTATCCCCATGTTATCCTCAGATATCATGATGCTATCATACTGTTCACTCTGTTCTTTTGCGATTCACAAATCTGCATATTTATGAGCAACTGCACCAACAAGCCCTGAAGCTGACTAGCAGGCGACACGAATACATGGTTTGTTCACTGTGTGGATTGTTTTTTTTATAGATATTCACAGAAAAATATTTAGAATACCAGAGACTGTTTGCTGAGCAGTTACGACAAGCGTTCCATATACCGAGCATGCCTCTCTGCAGTGTGAAACACACCCAGAATGGCCTGAAAATGCTCAAGTTTAGCAGTGCTTCCCTTAATAATGGTGAGCAGGGTGAGTAATTCAGCCTGATGAGGGTGTTTGCTTGCTGGCTGGTCTGATCGTTAGCAGAGAGTCGGTGAAGTGTGATGAAAAGTCAGTCGAGGAAGAGGGAAGGTAAGCATTTATTGTTGGGTGCAGAACGTACTGTGCATGATTTTCAGCCTTGGCAGAACACTGTCAGAGAGCATTGTTTAACCAGGTAATAAAAATAGAGTCTAATATAGCAGCTGTGCGCAATAGAGTGCTGTTATAAAACCAAAACTTCTGGGTTTTGTTTCAGAAGTAAAAAAAAAAAAACTCATTCAGTGACATTGGATGACTAAAAGTCCAGCCTTGGAACAGAACCATGTGGCTCGCTTCATGCTGTAGATGAGGGGTGCAGCTTTTTATTCAGTATTTTTTGGACATCATTTACCCAAGAGGACACATTTCAGCCATTCTGTCTTTGATATTCCTGAAAAAACTGAACAAGTTCTATGAGACATTGACACCTAGTTGGACAGTTGGCTTGAGAAACCCAATGCTTACAAACTGTCAAATCATTTTACATGTAAACTAGCGCTGACATGGATCACTTTTGATATTCCTCATACGGCGCTTATAAGAGACATGTGACATAAAGCATTATAATAAACAAAAAACTCTTTTTAAATTGGTCACGAACTAAAACATTTACCTGACACTAATAAAACTGTGACTCTGTGACAGCTCACCTGTCTGGGGTGAAAAAGGAACACAGTGTGATTTGCCATTAGATCTTGATCACGCCCTAAAGCAGTGGTTCTCAAACTGGGGGTGGGGACCCCGATGGGGGTCCCAAGATCATTTCAGGAGGTCGCCAGATCATTGTAAAAATAAATAAAAATAAAGCCTAGATTTGTCAAATAAATGTGTACCAGGTCAAAATTAGAAGTTTAAACTTCTTCCCTCTTCTTTTTCAAACTTGTTAATATTATGATTTGATTATGTGATATTATTATTATTCTTTTTTGCTCTTTTTAAAATGATTTTCTTTTGTTTTTATTTTTTTCCCCCTTTTATTTGTTCGAAATAAATTCAATTAATTTACTCATTTAAAAGAAAATTAACGTCTTAATGTAAAGAGATTAATCTGTGGAATTAACACTTCCATTTTTAACGCATTAATGCACGAACAACAAAGTTATTACTCATGCCATATTAAAAATTCAAACTGGGGGGTTGTGGCTCAAAAAGTTTAGGCACCACTGCCTTAGAGCAAAGCCTGCTGCATCTACATCACTATAAAAAACAAATCCAACTGACTGAATGATTATTGTTGTATATAATATATGTTATATTGATTTAAAAAAAAAAAAAAGTGAGCTTTTACAAGATTGAATTTCCCTTCTGGGATAAATAAAGTATTTTTCATTTCATTCATTTCATTTCATAAATGGGACAATTGTTTGCAGAGTTAACATCATGCTGTGTTGAAGGTGGCTAGCGATTGACGCCATGAAGTCATTGATAACATGAGGTAACAAATCGAGTGACAAGAGTCATTTCCTCATAGATTTCTATACAACTGCATTTATTTCTGCAGCCAGAGGAGTCGCCTCCTGTTGGCCAACAGAGAGAATGCAGGTTGGCTTCAGTGTTCAGGCCCAGAGGCTTTTATATAGTCCACACTCTAAGACAAATTCACATCCAGTGCAGCGGTTAAAGCGTGAAACTGTTCCCTTATAAACCTTCAAACCATGACAAACTGCAGTTGTGCCAGTTTCTACATGCATAGCATCGTTTAGTATGAGGGCAGGACTGAGTGGACATTTCTACAAAGATGCTTTATTCAGCTATAGCAGAATAAAAATGACATCTGCCGTACCGTTCTCTGTGCACCAAGACAGCAAATGTGAGACTAAAGGCATTGTGAAGCATCTCTGGACGGAGGTTATGCACTTTAGAACTTGCCCAGACTCTTTGACACGGGGTGAAATATTATACGGGCAGGTCGAAGACTGCTTGATATTTTTCTGCTTCTTTGGAAGGCTTTTATACGGTCTTGGGATGACCGCCAAGTCAAGCAAACCTAATCACACTCGAGTGGGCTTGGTTTGATTATTTTTCAGCAGATGAAAGTATTTGCCCTCCTTGGCTTCAGAACCGGCCAGTGGACCCGCGCAGTTTGTACCAAGTAGTGTTGACAGGTGGAATAAAGTGCATTAAAGGTTCAGCAAGTTCATTTTATTTTGATATATTGGACGTATTGATATACATTATGGACTAGCGCCAACACCAGTACATCTAATGGAGCCTGTGTGTGTGTGTGTGTGTGTGTGTGTGTGTGTGTGGACTTGTGCCAAAAGCAAACCTCCTGAGACACGCTAACCCTGGCAGACACACACACACACCCAACAATAGAAGATAACTTTTTATGACCTATTCTAGCTATCCCTGATGCTATATTTGTTCATCTGCACAAACATCTGGAGTTTACATTTACAAAGATATGCACAAACACCCACACACACACACACACACACACACACACACACACACATGCGCCGTCTGCAGAAGTGTGTGTTTGATAAGACTGGAGATGGAGTCCCGTGTGGGAAAGTCTTCCATTCTCGGTATAACAGTTTCAAGTTAAGGCAGCCAAGTGTCAGCGCGCTTCGCTCAATGACTCTAATTTGGTCTTTTTAATTACCAGTGAATACTTTAATAGAGCTCCTTCAGATGCGTCACAGTATTTATGAACGTTAATGAGCAAAACATGGAGCAGAGACCAAATCTGAGTGAAGGAGTTTAACTAATGATTCATCTGTTTTCTGCTTGTTTTACCAATTTCAGAGTCCTCTGCAGAGGAATTAACTCCAATCATCAGTGTTATAAAGACAGTGGTGGAAAGTAATCGAGTACATTTACTTGTATTTAAGTAGAATTTTGTCATACTTGTAGCTTAGTGTTTCCACTTAATGCTAGTTTATAGCCGACTTACACTTCAGAAATATTTTACTTTATACTTTAACGTTAATTCCTGTCACTTTAAGATGAAGATTTTACACAATGAATAATATAACAAGCAAATACAACACATTGTTAAAGATTACATGACTGTTTTCCAGCCATCTTGACGTCTTACAAGCCAAAAAATGTGACGTCTTAGGTGTCTATGGGTTGTTAACAGCTCCACCAAAAGTTTTTTTTTTCCCCAATAAATGTTAAAATGATCCATTATCTCACTAAAAATTAAGAGAAAAAAAAGCTCATTTGCAGATTTGTGTATCAGGACTTTGTTGTTCCTTCTTTCCTCTCCCATTAATCATCTTAGATTTAGCTGCTGTCCCTGAACATAACACTGCATATGAAATAGTTCAAATCTCCAGGAGCTACAACAGGAAGACGCTGATAATCTAATGATGTCACATGTAATAATATATGAGCCGACGGGACCAAATCAGTGTATTTACTTCAAAGAAAGCTGCAGAAATGGACAGAAAATGTGTAAAAGGACAGGAGGAGAACGGTTCAGCCGGCCAGGAGTTAAACCCGAGACTCACTTCTGACAACGTTTACTCGTTCTGCAACCGAACCGACTGGCTCTTGGCTCATTCCAGGAACTTTCCCCTTCATACCGAGGCTATTTCCTTTTACCTGAGTGGGGTTTTTCATGTAAAATTGTTTCTAGTAATGTTTTGTGTTGCTGTGCGAGGACTTTTACCTGACTGAATGATCTGGATACTTCCTCCACCACAGTTTTTAGTAAATGAATCCCGAACTGGCTCCACTTTCTTCTTCAAGTTCCTGTAAAACCCAAATGAATAAATAAATAATCTGGATAAATGTATACATTTCTCCGGCCGCCTCAGTGGGCTACATAACTCCAGCTAAATAAGCTGTGAAAGCTCTCTCCCTGTCTCTGGATGCTGGGTGTGGTCAGACAGGATGTTCGGACATAAACAAGTGAGCGACTCGGGCCGGACAGAAAAGCGTGCTGGAGGAGAAGAATGGACGCACAAACAAGCAAACAAACAAGCACTTTTTTTTATCTTATCTCATCCTTACAGGCTGCAATTATGAAGAATACATTTTCCATCATTTTGTTATCCGCTCCATCCGTCCACTCAGAAGCCTGCTCCACCGTCCTGATGCTGTTCATCACTTAAGCTCACTTCTGCTTATTTATCTTGTTTTTTTATCCTCAAAACGAGTCAAATTCTGCGCTCCTAATGTCTTTACTCATGTAATGGCACGCATCCTTCTCGCCAATTAGTGCCTGCTAATGACCGATTAAATAGTGATCATGTACTTTCCGCCGCAGGGAAAATGTAGTAATTGAGGCGCTGTACGTAGCCCTAACAGGGCTGTCATTCCGCTAATATCCATTTTGCCTTCAAAAAGGCCTAATTAACCTCAATTCTTAAGCAGCTCGGCTCTCGTCAAAGGACGGCGTAGTTGAAAGCTTTCTACTTTTTTGTTGTTCAAAGGAGATTAGCGACGCTTATTTAAATTCATGCACTGTAAATAGACTTGGTTAAGGGTAGAAATGTGAAATGAGGTGTTATGGCCTGGAGGACCCGCGTTCTCCCTGATATCTGAAGCACGATGAATCATTTCAGCTTTTAAAACAATTTGGTAGAGGAGGATAGGCATCGCGCTATATTGCTCTGATAGTCTTCCGTGTTCGCTGTGATCTCTGGAGTAACGGAGGCGTCTAACTGTGAGCGCTGATGTCTGAGTAGTGAGTGTTGTTACAGATATTTACCCCTTTTCCTCTGTGTGTAAACAGGATGGGCTGCAGCTGGGATCGCTATGATGGCTTTCCAACTGTGGTGCTTTGGGCTAAAGGCTAATGTCGCCATCCGAATGTGAATGTAATGATGTTTATCAAGTGTAATACCATATTCACCACTCACACCATTTACCCACGAGCATACAGTTGATTCAGATGGGAATGTTATAGGCAGATATTTCATCTTAAAGCCGAACGGTGCTCCAGAATTTTGAACACAGTGTTGATGTAGCAGGAAACAACCATTGTTATGCGTAGATTAAGTGGAATAATAGCGTTTTTCACAGAAAGTCACTCTCCCTTTGTGCGTGTTACGATCTGAGCTTCTCTGTCGCACGTTTCGGCAGTCGTTCTGGTTGTTCTGGTTGCATGTTGGTGCATGTGAGTCGCTCCCTGTGACGCTGTTGGCCTTCTCCGCATTCATAAACCGAGAGTGACCTCACAGTGTTGTCCGTGTCCGTTTCAACACCCTCCCTGTTTGTCACGATGGAGCGGACATGAGTGGGGATGGCACCTGAATTGGCATCGGGGCCATTCAAGGTGTTTTGCAGTGGTAGTGTGGGCTAATAGTCGTGGCTGGTTTATTTCTCTTTTGCTCTTTGTAAGTGAAAGTGAAGGGAGGTGTGGCCAACGTGAAGGTTCTGACCTGAGGTGCTGGTCCTCTAGTGACAGCCGGTGACTCTGAAAAGGTACACACAAATCATTTAGCTTTAAGCAAATTAAAATGCTGGCCTGATGATGCTACATGAACACCTAAGAATCACCAGAGCACTTCATCCTGAGGGGAACGTCTGCACCATCGAGACATTCACTCATCGTTGCAGTACATAAAAAGTGTTTAGGGTTCATCTCCTGAGGACCAAGACAATCCAAATTCCACGGTGTGCCATGGCAATCCATCCAGAATTCACTGAAACATTTTCATCTTGACTTTATTAACCTGTCGGCTGACTGAGTGACAAGATGCTTGAATAGAAAACTAAGATGTACCTGTAGACTGAAATGAGTCATTTTGTGAGACTTGCAAATGAATATAGTAGCTTGTTTGTGCACTCCTCCTCCTCACCTGTACTCCCTCTGCTACTC
Source organism: Stegastes partitus (assembly GCF_000690725.1). Lineage (NCBI taxonomy): Eukaryota > Metazoa > Chordata > Actinopteri > Pomacentridae > Stegastes > Stegastes partitus. The sequence goes on along the minus strand of NW_007579069.1, from coordinate 10,320 downwards.
TTGGTCAACCTCACATGCAGTTTGGTTCGTTAGACCTTTACCTCACATTTAACACACACACACACACACCAGCAGTCTGCCAGGGAGGGAGTCATTACTGGCTGCACTGCTACAGCCAGCGCTGATGCTATCTGCATAATGAATATCCTAAACACAGGCAGTTTAATCCACTAACTTCAGTGTTTCCATACACGCAGCCAGGTAGAGCAAGAGGCGAGAGAGCAGCGGTGCACGGGAGGCTTTGTTTCCTTTTGAAGTCCGTCCAACTAAGCATTAAGCAATTTGCAAAGATGGACGTTTCTTGCGGCGTGCCCTCTGCCTGTATTGCTCACTCGTACACGCTGCTCCCAGGTTTCAACAGGCTCATTTAAAACACATTAGGCTGTTAGAGCGCTGTCAGGGCCCGGCGATGAGAGAGAGGCCCGTCTGTTTAATGCTGCGAGGGGGCCGTCTGGTCGCCCCGCGCTCTCATCCCAGCCCACAGGAAGCTCTCTCCAGCCTGATAAGGAACAGAACATGCCGCTCAAGGAGCCAAGCCCCCGCTGACATTTTCCCAGCTTGCTCCTCCTTTAATGCTCACTGTTCTAATAATGCAGAGGCAAAAATATGGCTCAATTTGTCTTGACTTTTCTCATTTGCATGCCTGGAGCCTTGTATTATCATTCAGAGTAAAAAAAAAACTCCTCAGGTTACTTAACCCTCATTCTAATTTGCAGAAGAGAGCTTGATTGGTTATGATAGGCACCGTCAAACTGCTGCCCTAAGTATTGTGTGACCCTTTTTAGCAGTCGACAGATTATATCTTTTACATTTTGATGCTTCTGTGGGCGACTACATCAACAGAAACCACTGTCTCGTTTATAAAACTGTAACCTGGTATAACACAGACACTCTGGTGATTTATTGAGCTGCATATGACTCTGCTGTCAGACTAAAGTGTCTCTTATAGTCGGAGCTCGCATCAAGTGTTTGGCTTGTTCTGCAGGGTCCTCATATGAAGTGTGCTAATGATTGTAGACCGGGTCTTAGCCTCCCTGAGCTCAGTCTGACTAGCGGCTCTGTAGAGGCACCGTCTGCTGTGTGCCTCGCCTTTAATAAGACTAGACATGGCTGCTGATATTATTAGAACATATAGAGTCCGCTCTATAAATAACCCAGGTGATTTTGACTAGACACGAGCTTCCACAGAGACTCGCGCACATTCAGTGGGCAGCTCTGGAATACAGTAGAAACAGTGGAGGAGACATAATCAGACGGTTCCTGATGCGGTGCTGTCCGGGTGCCAGGCAGGAATTCAGCATTAAACGTGTGTCTTCCTTGAAAGGTTCATGCTTGGTGTGTGTGTGTGTGTGTGTGTGTGTGTATTCCTGTGCAGCGTATGTGTGTGTAATAGCACTAACTCCATTCGAGGGAGCTCCATCCATCATTATATGGAAGAGCCAAATCGTTGCCAATATCCCTCTCCGCTCACCCACTCCATTTATTTTACATCTAATAGGTCTGCTGTACTGTAAAGATTGATATAGCTCATATCCGCGTAATATACAGCAGACTCTCAATTTCAGCCCCTGCCTCAGCTGCAGCAGAGCAGTGGGAGGGTCACCCGAGTGTCACAGATTTGCCCCACTGATCTGAAATCAGTTGTAATTTAATGGAGTAGATTTTTGAAGGAAGTTCACTTATGGAGACTCTCAGCATTTAAAGCAGTCTGAAGGAATTCAGCACGTACCATCGGCTTGTCTTTAACAAGCCGTAGTGACGACCTAAAGTTTTGTCTTGCAGCAGCGGTGCGTAGGCAGAGGCAGGTCACTGGGTGCACTGCTGGCAGAAAGCAGCACTTCACTGATGAGGGTGAATTCATACTCTGCTGTGTTTTTGCATATGCATTTCGCCGTTTCCTTTACCCTTTATCTATATGTACATATGCATTGATTTTCCCACCGTGCGCCCTCGCTCTGTCTTTGAAGCTGACCCTTATGCTTGCATGTTGCAGGCGTGCTGCAGGTCAGCGGGATGCGTATCTACACATCTGGGGAAATCGAGGCAGTCAATGGGACAGACGTTCGTCTGAAATGCACGTTTCAGAGCTCAGCTCCCATCAACGTCAACCTCGTCGTCATCTCCTGGACCTTCAGACCCCTCGGACCGGGCCGAGAAGAGTCGGTGAGTGCATGTGTGTCTGCTGGCAAAAAAAGTGAGATCAAACCTTAACCCTCCCTCGTCGTGTCAGGGAGCATCCACCCCCTCAGACAACTCAGAGAGGAGCCGGTGAGTCATCCGGCTCCCTGCGGAGCGTCCAGCACAGCCTGTGTTTGTGTTCTTATAATAGACAGAATAAGAAGCAGCAGGTCTTTGTAAGTCTGGGTTCATATGTTTCTTTCTCTGCTCCAGTAAAATATCTTCCTCCACCAGCAGGAGCAGCCTCAGTTTGAGGCAATTGAACCAATCGGTGTCATCGTTGTTCCAACCAAATCTACCCTCCAAACTCCTCTTGCAGGTGTTCCACTTCCAGCAGCGGCCGTATCCTCCTGTAGAAGGCATCTTCAGGAAGCGCATCGTCTGGGCCGGGGATATTAACGGCCGCGATGCCTCCATCATAATTCGAGAGGTCAAGTTCACCTACAACGGCACCTACATCTGCCAGGTGAAGAACCCGCCGGACGTCCACGGCAGCGTCGGACAGATTAAACTCCGCGTCGTCACCACAGGTCAGCACATTTATTTTCAAAGTCACACATGTTGCTGTCTGTGAATCCATCTGCGCACAGAATAATAATACAGTACACAATGTCAGTACAGTGTATAAAGAAAAGGTAATTTAACATTAGTATGATAATCTTTGAAAAGAATAAAAAGAAAAAATAGAACCTGCTGCAGCAAAGGATTAAATTACTGATTTTAACTACTAAAATTAGATTATTATTCATTAGATGTTTCATCCTGATTTCTTTGTGACCAAGTAACTTACAAAAGGGACCCTCTTTTTGTGTGTATTTTCATTTTTTATACACAGCAGTGTTCTGGAGAGATTTGGCAGCGTTAGCAGCAGTGAGATGATGTTTGATGTCAGAATGCTAATATGTCCACAGTGTCAGCGCTAACATGCGCGTGGTTAAAAGGTCCAGTGGCTTCAGTATCTTAGTTTAGAGTGTTAGCAATTACAAGGTGACAGGACTATTGTTGTTTTTCTTTGAAAGAGAACTGAGCCTTCACATTAACAGCAGCTCACAGACAACATGCAAAATCCCAAATAAAATGTTTCTGAGCAGTGATTTTCTTTGTCTTTTCAAGTATGCGCACTCACACTTGTGCATTCCTGTGTTTCCTCGTCAGCTTCCTTCTCCGAGCTTCTCCTCCTGGCGCTGGCCATCGGAGGCGGCATCGCTGTGGTGGTCATCCTCCTCATCATCATCGTGTCCTGCAGGAGGTGCAGTAAGCGGAGACAGAGGCAGATGGAGGGGAACGAAGAGGCGCCCCGCAAAGAGAGAAAAGACCCCACCGCGTGGTAAGACCGACAAGAAAGGCAGAGGGAGAGGAAGAAGGGGATAGAGAGAGGAACCGAAGGATGGCACACTTCCTCTCTTGCTCTCCGTCTGACTCTGGGGATCAGGGCATGTGGTGCTCCTTCTCGGGGCCTGGGGCTCTTTTCCTGCTGGACGCTTCACTTTCTTCCTTCCTCTTCAACTGCAGTCTTTGGATCCCAGATTTGGACCAATAATGGGCAGCTGTCATTAAGCAGAAATCAGTGAAGAATGTGCCTTTGTGTAGAGAGCTATAGAAACCGAGCATTAGCTTCTATCATATCACCATGCGCCTTTCATTCCTGGAGAGAAACGACTGTTTTTTTATCACATCCTCCTTTCATGTTTGGCTAAATGGGCTTCCAAACACATTTCCTGTTTAGATTAAATGTTTAGATGATACAGAGGTAGAACAATGGTGTATTCCTGCTGTTTACTTCCCTACTAATACATTTCAAACCCTAACATACCAAATGAAGCTCAAGACACATGTTGGATATATTATATCAGCCAACAATAGACACAGCGGAACAATGACTGAGCACTTTCTAAGCTTCTATTGTTTTTTTTTTTTTTAATCACCACATGATGGGAATCATTATGAAACCCCACACAAAGCTATTATCAGTCCTCATTTCAATGCTCGTATGTGCCGGCTGTCTGATCCAATTCACTGTGGTTCATTTAAAGCTGCAGGAGGATGCTGGTTTGCATTACTGTTTTGTTTCACTACTGAGATCATGTTGCTGTATTTTCTCTGAGATTTTTCGTTGTTACTAGACTGATTTTGTAACTGCTGCAGAAATAATCAAGGTGCTATCGAGAAATCCAAAGCCTGATGGTGAGCACTTGTTGGAAACAGACATTTTATACAGTATTTTTGTGCAAATTTCTAAATTTCCGATTGTCAGATTGGCAAATTTTCAATTTTCTGATATTTTTATAGCGTTTCTAATGACCTATTGTCTGTTTCAAACAATGCGCTATTCTATAAAAAACAACCACAACATGTTTTTCCTGGGCGTGTGACTTCTTTGCCTCTCTCTTGGGTTTTCAGATCTTTCTGTAAAAGGTGCATTGACTGATTTATCCTCACTCTTGAGCTGTGACACTACCAAAAGCAGGCCTGTGAAGGAAAACTTTGACAGCTTTTTAGCCTTCATCTCGCTCGATCTGATTTATTCAGACTTCAAACTAAAGCTCTCATTGAAAAACTTGGTGAAGGAAGGAAACGGTTTCACCCCAATCAAATGCAGATGAGTAAACAGAGATTTTGATCCGACCTTTGCTCTCGACTTGGGACAGTTTACCGCCGTCTGATGCTAACCCTTTGTCCCTGCTGCTGTGTTTGTGTCTGCTCGTCTTTGTCCTTTCCCCCGCTGCGTGTGACTTGTGCACATGCGTGTACATCAATAATTCATGAATGTGTCATGCATGAATGCATATCCGTGTGTGTATCCCTTACCTCCCCCTGGTGGATGTCTGCTTGTCCCGTCTGTGCGTGTCCCAGCCACCCATCGAGGGCCATCCACCTCTACCTATCAGAGACGTCCGTAGAGATTGACAGTTCAGACGGCATGATCTCAGACCCCAGCACCCCCAGCTCGAGCTCCTCAGAGGACGAGGGCCCGAGCTCAGACGACGAGGACGACGATGACGACTCCGACTGAAGAGGTGGGGACAGAACGGGGAGACGGAAACGCTGATGTGAAGTCAGCCAGGGGTCTTGCTGAAGGGAAACCCGGACGGCACCTGTGGATCCCACTCTTCAGTCGAGTGGAGGCTGGATGATGAAGGAAGAGCTGCTTGCGAGCGCATTGTTCAAGACTGTGAGGAGAAGTTTCCAAACAAGAGCAAAGAGATGATCCCTCTGACAAGAAGCTGGATCAAAAGTCGAGTAACTTTACTTTTCAGAGAGTCCAGAAATATTCGCACGAGGGAAGAAATGCTGAATCCTGAAGCTGGCTTGGCGGCTGTCCTGAAGGGTAAAGGGGTCAATAATTGTCTGTTGGTTTAGACATGAATCTTGTTAAGTATAGGAAGTCAATACCAGAATCAGCTGCAGCAAGCAATCGATTTCATTGACGATATTGGCATGTTTCTATGTAGAGTAAGGAAAGCGGTTGCTGCCATGATGAGCCATAAACAGATCTTTATCTTTCTAAGGGTGCCTGCAGCTTTTAAAACCAACTTTCCTGTTAACTTGTGTGGGATCATCTGTAGTTACGTTTTACAGCTAGAAGTCATTCTGAACAATGTAGGTCTTGCATTTCAGTCATTAAGCACATCACTGTGATATCTGCCTGTCTGTGAGTACTCGTTAAAGGTGGCTCCATCCTACACATGTAGGCTGAGGTGCTCACAATATGTCACACCAGATTGCTTTGATAAAAAAAAGGTATAAATGTGATGTTGCTGCCATTAAGTCTGAAGGCCAAATCCTTGATCAGTGAGCGAGCGACTGCATGCAGGCACCTGCCCTGAACGTCGTGTGGGAGCAACACAGTCAGATCTGAAAACCCTTTGATTGCAAAATGTCCTTGAGAGCCTGTTTTCCTCTCCTGTGAATGCATCACGTCTACTAACAAATGACTGTACTGCTGTCTTTCGTCCTTGCATGACAGAGTTTTTACTTGTGTTTTAATACTGAGCAGTATGTTTAAAGACTTTCACTAGTTTTTTTTAGGTAATGCCAGAAATATTTTATCATGTTGTTTAAAAGTGTCACCGTATGTGTTTGTTATAGAGCTTTTATAAAAGATTTTCTAATAAAAATGCCTTTAAAGCCCGACCACGTTGTTTTTTACCTAAATATTAACCACACAAAGTTGTTCAGGGCGAACACGTGCAACAAATAATCACACACAACTCGGAGTGATTTGATAGAAGTCATCTATTATGTAAGAGAGTCGTCTTGTTATCCGGCATTTATTATGCATCATTATCTTCAATGCTCTACCTCCAGTTGTGTGTTTACGGTGTGTCGGTCTGCAGAGCTCCTCACTGTTTACCTGTAAGCACTGCTGCAGCAAGTCTCTGTTTAATTTGTTGCAGGCTCAATACTTTCATTCCTTCGTGACTTCAGTCTGCATTTGCTCGTTTGTTGAATGCTGATTGCTCATGACCACGAATACGTTACTCAACGTGTGAGTGTGTGTGATTGGGTTTGAGAGCCCATTTGTGAGCACGGATCAAAGTCTGCAGCTTTAGTTACTGACTGACAGACCTTGAGTGTAGATGGGCGGCAGAGGAGGGCTGACTAACACCAACGAGAGGGGCAGGGTGGCTGACAGACTGTTTATGCAAGCTAAATAAGTACATATCGTTGTAGTCAAAGGTCACTGGTGTTAACCTGATAGAACAACAATGAAGTCTGCTGATAATCCTGTTAAAGCCTCTTTTAATATCTCTCATAGCGTTTAAATCTGAGCCACTTCAATAATCAGCTGTGGAGATGAAAATATTCAAGGTGTATTTTTATTATTATAATTTAGATTTTTTGTGCCAGTGTTCAGAAACAGCACGACTGCCAGCATCCCGAAACATCTCTCAACAGCTATTAAATGTAGAAAAAGCAAATAGGCCATTTTCTCCAGCGTTAGCGTCCCGCATGGATCAGAATGCAGCACACAGAACACTTTGCATTTCCAGCAAATTCTCTCCTGTTTTTTTTTTTTTTAACCTCGCCTGCCTCTATGCTTCCATCAGCAAACCTATCATCAACAAACAGAAACACAGCTGCATGCAGCACGTTCACGGGGGGGAAGGAGGGAGAGAACACAGAGCGAACACACAGGTGACAAATAATAAGGACAAACCTGAACCCGTACAGATGGACGGTATGGAGGCTGTGGGGGGCTTTGTTCAGATTCACTCGTCCCCTTAAAGGGACTGCAACTGATCCAAAGCTGCTGTGGCCGTTGCAATCGCCAGATCTCAACCCAACTATGAGAGATTCTGGACTCACAGCAATCTCTATCGCCATCATCAAAACACCAAATGAGAAAATATCTTTTGGAAAGGAGGCTGTTTATCCCTCCAGAGGTCCACAGGGTCGCTGATAAGCAGCACTGAAGCTGTTCTGGTGGAACATCGCGGCCTCGTGAAGACGCTCTCAAGCTTCGGTGCAGATATTAGTTACTGTTCCCTCCTGAACACGAACTCCATCTGAGGATGAAAAGAAACAGAGGAAGACAGTCTTTCTCTCACCTTTATAGGTAATGTGAACTAAACTGCTGGGAGAGGTGTTCTCAAGCACCCTGCGTTCATTTAAAAAAGCACAATCCGGTCATTATAGCAACACACAAAACATTTCTCTAAAGAACAAACTGATGTGGGCTTCGTTTAACAGAGAGGAAGAGAAACGCTGTGAACAAGAAGACTTCCTGCCTCTCTGAACTGTAAGCTGGTTTTCTGCGGTGCCTCGTTGCACTCTCTCATTTCAGTCTGCATTCCACACCTTAGGGTGGGTTGTACCTGGCACAGCAATGTGGAGAGATACTGAATTCCTACACACACACACACACACACACACACACACACACACACACACACACCAACCCACAAAAACATGGGCTTGGCAGGACACGTTGAAGAAAGAGAATCTAAAGCCACCTCACTGGTGCATTATTGATGGCCGTGTCCACACTTCCTCACACTGGTTATTAATGCACTCTAAAGGTGGAGCATCAGCTTTATTCTGATTGTGTGGAGAAAGATTCCCTGCTGTTAGTGAGCAATGCTGCTGTACTTGTTCGTGACAAGCCCTGAGACGACTGTATTCGAGACCTTTAAAATGCACGCAGCAGATGCAGCTTTTCATCAACTCTTCAGGGCGTATAAAGTGAAGAAAAGAGCGCAGGACTCTCACGTTTTTTTGGGCGGTGGATAATGGTTACATACCCCGTCTGGCTCCAATAATGTAAATCACCTGTATTAGTCCCCTCCAGTGCTGACAACAGAAGAACAGGTCTCTTGTTGACCAGAGTCGCCACAAAGCCAGTAAGTGGGGAGAGCCTTCATTGTGACTGAGAAGATTTCGGCTGAAACTGAGACCAGACGACTGTAAGCAGACAGAGGGCCCTTGTGCTCGCACACACAATACGCAACGCATGTGACGGTGTGTGTGTGAACATAAACAGGTAAGAGGCGTTAAACTGCAGTCAAACAGATCAGAAAATACACCATACCTATGGAAAACAGAAGCTGTGAAAGCTCTGTGCTCCTGTAAGTCAGAATCTATTCAACAAAGGAAGCAGGATCCTGCCTGCCTCCATGTAGGAGCTCTTACGTAATACTGTTACCAGATACAACACAAACACTGTACTTGTGAATGGATCCAGCAGGAGGGAGCCTGCGCCCCGCTCCTCGCTTCCTTATCTCATATTTGACAGGCTGTCTGCAGAAATTTGCGGTGAATTTTGATTTTGCAGTGAGCCCAACATAAACACAGAGTCCAGCCAGGTGAGAGCGTCGGCCAGAGACGCAGCACATCGGTGGAGCCGTGAAGAATCTGCTGGATCGCCGTCCAAGGAGGATAAAACGGCACCATCATGTTGCACAGAATTTACCTGCACTGCAACTCAAATCTCTTTGTGTTGGAATATCAGAATTAGTGATATAATTTCCTTGCAATAATATCAACTTGTTGTATGGAAACCCTGCTTTTCCCTCATTAGCTGTTTAATTTGAATAAAATTAGCGAGCAACATGAAACTCATCAACTTTGCAGCTAATCAAATTAGTGTTTTTTTCCAGAATACACGAGGGATTATTTGCTCAGGAAATGTTCTTTCTTCTTCTTCTTCTTCTAATGGCACCAAACCATTATGCATTTCACTCCAGCATCTAGATATATGGACTGTGTTAAATCAGATTACAGCACACGGCCGATACATGCACAGCGTTTCTCAGAGGCCCAGAGTACCAGAGGATGCTGCACTCGGTCTATATCCTCTGATGTGCCATGAAATGAAGTTATGCAACACGACCACAGCATCATCTCTGTTGTGAGATCGGAGAAAACGCTCCTGGCAGACCAGATGGATGTAAGAATGGAACTGACAACCCAGACCAAATAAAGACATAAATAAACTTCAAAAGGGCTCTGTGCAAACATGCAGCCGAGAGATAAAACACTGTACCCCAGCGAAGCCGACAAGGCTGGAAAAACAAATACCTTCTCCCATTAGAGATAATTACAACAGTAAAGACAGGAGATCGGGGACAGGGATAGTGGAATAATACGCCTAGAAATTCCAGGGGAGTCCCAGCAGAGCATCCAGGGTTTCATACGGAGGCTGGATGGGGAGATAAGGGCTCCAGAGGGGGCTGAGGACGGGTGAACATATCTAATATTGTGTTGTTTTGGCTGGGAGGCCCACGCCTGTGTTAGACAGCAGCTGACACCGCCAAAATACACACAAAAATAAATGTAAGTCAGGTCTTTTTTTAATAATAATTTACCTCCAATAGACTGGACTTCATGGTTACAGCTGTTACAGAAAAACATTATTTCTTCTCTTCTTTCTCGTTTATTCTCTTTTGGTGGGTGTTTGTTCTCACTGTTGTGCTGGGATGTTCAAATTGTTGCTGTTGTATATATAATGAAAGAAACCACCGTGAGATTTATTTATTTTTGACAAGTTGCTGCTTTTCTTTGTTTTTAAAACTTTCTTGGTCTTCAGTAAGTTACCTGAAAATTTAAAAAAAAAAGTTAAAATCACGAATATTTATTTGCATTATTAGGGTCCGAGCACCCAAAAGGGTGCGAAGACCCTATTGGAACTGCTCGGATTAT
>NW_007579068.1:121005-193722 GCF_000690725.1 Stegastes partitus | reverse complement strand
TCATTTAGCTTTATGGTGAGAAACTTATGAAAACAAACTTGTAGCAGCAGCAGTGGTGCATCTTTCATGGTTTTCAGCAGAACTCACTGAGCGGCTTTCTGAGGGATTAATCCGTCATGAGCAGGATTTCAATTGACCTTTCTTGCTTCTAAAGAAACAGTTCCAGAGCAAACTGTTCTTTGGATTACGCAGAGCAACTGGGTCATTTTATCTATTCTCTGCCGTGTTCGACTGACACAGATACCCACAAACCTGGAAAACTCTTTACATACCAGCAGAGAAAGATGTGTCGTTGTAGTTTTGGTGCATGAACCCGTTAACGTAGCAACATGCTGCGGGAATCTCATCGATGTCGAAACAAAATAATATCTGTGGATTTTTGTATCTCTGTGCACATAAACAGCAAAAAAAAAAAAGGTTCGAATGAGAGATCTTCTTGAAATCAGTCAAAGATGATATCTGACTTCAAAGCAATTTAAAAATTCCTGAAAGCCTGTCTTAAAGCACAAACAGTAATTAGCCATCACTTCATTTAATGGGCGCATGTTAAAACAGTGATTAGCTTGTCTTTGTTGTCTTGATTAATTCATTCGCTGGCGTGAAAGCAAGCAGCTGCAAGTCTGCTAATCAGCGGCAACAATCATCACGATGCTGCAATCTCCACGACTGTCTGTCTGGGGTTGAGGGAAGGATATTACGGGGCGCAAACCTATCGATCGTTACTGAGGATAGGAACATATCCGAAACCCCGACAGAGCTGGGAATTTTTTTTTTTTTAAGTGGTAACTGTGTAAAAACTGTGATTAAATACATTTCTCCATATGCTGGTATCATCCCTTTGTTTGCTTTCAAATCTCAATTGTGGGCCTTGTGCCAAGAACTCCATTGTGCTTTTCAAACATGTTCCACATTGATGGATAACTGGGAGAAATGTTCAAAATTCACATCCAATTCAACTCAAGCTGTAAGGAAAGGAAGATGAAAGAAGTAAAAGCAGCATTAAGACGACTTAAGCAGCATCTAATAAGCTGATTGGTTTTGCAGTTTGAATCAAACTCTTGCACGTCTATTCCTCGATATCAAAAGGTTTAGATGAAAAATTTCTTTGTGACGAGATAATTTCATTTGCAACAAAGGACTCGCTTGTTTTGCAGGTTGGAGAACAAGCCGAGGTTTATACATAATCAACCGTCTGGTTCATGTGGCTTCCAGCATCTGAAAAGGAGGGTACAGTTTTCAGGAATAAAAATGTGTCTACGTTAAGCATATCGTGCATATAAACATTCATTTACTAACAGATGTACACGGTGCATAATCTCTAGTTTTGCCTGAGGATAACAAGGTCTTTCTGCTCTTTAAACTGATCTCATTAACAAAGCTGAGACAATTTGCTCTCATCAGCGTGACGATGCTGTGACAGCAGATCAAAAAAAAAAAGCAACATACATATCCACCCGTGTCAAAGTTTCAACCGAAGCAGATTCACGTAGAATTAATCTGACACGCAAGACGATGAATGTTTGTCTAAAAAAATCAATACAATAATTCACCAATCACAGCATACCTGATCTCGGTAAACCACATTTTCCACATCAGCGCTCTATAACAGACCTGTAAGCAGGTATTTTCACTACAGGAACAGCACAAGTGTGATTAATCACGCTGCGTTCCCCCAGTTTAAAGGCCCCCTGCAATTAACCTTTATAACTGCAAACTTTTGGCTTGTCAGCAGGAAAAGCCCAATTGTAACTGATAACATTAAAAACCATTGTGCTCCGTTTAGGTGAGCTGAGTCAGGGTCGTGGTTTTGGAGACGCTTAGCGGAGCAGAGCTGCGGTTCGTTGCTATTAGCTGTTTGTTATGACAAGTCAGAATGTGTGCTGTGAAAAAAGGTTTGTAAAGAGATCTAGCAGAACACTGCTGCCCTAAAAAAAAACTCACCTTGGTACATTTGTTTTATTCATGTATGAAACCCAGCCAAGTGTGTCATCCGAGGAATTTCCCCGACTACACTCTGTGTGATAGAACAGTCATGTGAATCTTTTATTTGGTGCTGAAATGCTGTAGGCTGAGGCTCTCACATGTTCCCTGTGATGCTGTGACTATTATAGCTGAGATTTTAAAGCATCTGAAACTTTTCTTGGATGCTGCCAAGGTTTTTCCACTGAAGGCCTCGCCGTGCACTCTTGTCTGCGTCACAACGGTTGCTTCTCTCTTCAGCTCCGGCCAACCAATCATGGCTGCTTGGCAGAAACCACAGCAGCAGCACCACCGTGTCAGCACACAGACACCAGAGTTGAAGCTCTGGATTGCTACAAAATATAGAGAGATTTACCTGCTGTAGATTGGCTTAATCAACGTTGTGTGATCTAATTTGGCAATGACTTGACTGCAAGGGATGTTTATTTAAATGTAAAAAAAAAAAAAAAGTCCAGCTTCCACATGCAGCAAATTAAACACCTGTTTATATACATATATACAGTACATGCTGTTAGAAGAAGAAAAAAAAGCTGTAATTTTACAAAATGTGTCCTTTATCTTATACAGATGTTTCTATATTTCTGAAATACACAAAAATATCAATAAAATCACAAAAAATAATGGTGAAATTCAAGTTTAACACTGTAAATATATTTCTAAAAGTAGATAAAATGCTATTTTTTGTTCCTTATAACATTTACAGTCTTTTTGGCATGTTATCTGAACTCATAACCTCAACAATTCATCAGAAATTTAATTTATTTTATTTTATTTGACCTTTTTTTTAACCAGGCAAGGCAGATTAAAAACACAGACATGGAGGCCGCCGCTTTAGCTCACCCGGTTGAGTTGGTGACCCATGTACAGGGACTATAGTCCTCAATACAGCGGCCATGGGTTTGAATCCCACTCATGGCCCTTTGCTGCAAGTCCTTTCCCCATTCCCCCTCCTACTTTCCTGTCTCTCTCTCTCTCTCTTGACTGTCCTATCTAATAAAGGCAAAAAGGCCAAAAAAATAGCTTTAAAAAACACAGAAATTACCCTTTGAGATCTCAAAAGCAACATTTTACTGAATAAATGTTGAGATTTCACAGTTTATAAAGTGCAGTGGTACAAGATTAAAAAAAAAAGAAGGATGGTTAAAATATTCCCTCCATGACAAGTCAAACCACTGAAGTCATGCAAAACACTAACTCATGTGGTGGCAAGTCCTGTATGTTGACAGTTCTAATTTATAAATCAGTTTTCGTTAAGTCACATAGCTGCTATTATTCTGTATTATTGCCAACCAAGTCCATTAAAGGATCAAAACCAGCATCGATATTTTAACCTGTCTGTGACCTCATCCATAGCTGTCTAAAATATGTCCCATAGTTTCTGTGTGTTTGTTTCTTCCTATTCTCAGCCACAGATTAATATTAGTATTTATTACAGCAGGACAGATTATGTGGGATTGACTGAAATAATCTCCATAATCATGATGAGGAATGTCCACGTCGTCCTGTTGCAACACAAATGAGAGAAATAAGCAACAAAAGCCTTTAAATACACAGGAAGTGCTTCTTAGTATTCTTTCATTGCTGGTTTTGCTCTTTTAATGGGGGTCTGTTACAAATAAGAACACATCAGCAGACTTGTCCTTTAAAATGACACATTATGTAAACAGCGGATGACAAGTGATGTGACAGTATATCTCCCTCATAGCTCAGTGTTTGGATTCACAGCTTTGTCAACAGCTGGCACAACAGAGCCAAGGTGTTTGTGTTGTCTCAGTAGGCCCGTCAGACAGACACGTTCCTCGTTTCACCTCAAGAGTCCTGTTTATGAGCACGAGAAGCATAACACACACTTTTAATACCTCCAATAAAAGCTGTGACCCCGCAGTCCCTGGTGTCATCTGATAAGCCAGAGTAATCACGCTCCCCTTCATGTGTGATAAGGAATGCCCTCATTAGCTCGGCGCTGCTCTTAAAACATTTGATAGTTAAATCCCGGGTTAGCAGCCTCTTCTGTAATCCCATTAACTTCATCAGGCTCAGACCCGACTTAACTGTCGGAGAAAATGGGTGTGAGAGCGTGCAGGGGCTCGCTGAAAGAGAAGTAATTCTGTCAAATTGTCTGCATCTGGAACATACTTTCAAAGTCCACATAAGGATTTCTGAAATTCACATCAGGGCAAAGCTGTTTTTAAACCCATTTAGTAGATTTATGGAAATCCCATTAAAGGGTGACCGACTTGAGTTAGAGCTGGAGAAGCCGGGAGATACATCTGCTGTGACAAAAAAGTGGCTCTTTTTATTTTTTTTTTTTATGGATCACAATGAATATAAAAATGCGGCGACACAATCACAGATTGTGGAGGGGAGAAGGTATGGATAGAAGCATGTTCATCTGACTCATTATGGGGATTGATGAAAAGAAAACGATTTATTAACCTCGTAAAATGCATTTGGCTGGGAAATAAAACAGCAGTCTGGATTGATGTAATGCAGAGTGACAGTAGAAAATTGGTGCTTTGCATACTGTATTCCTAAAAATGGGAAACTCTCACCTGCTATATCTTGCAAGGTCATTTTCAGTGGAGCTGCGCCACTCATGCATGAGTCCAACCTGACACAAGCGCTTCACTGATCCAGTCATTTAGGAATCATTCTGGATGTTTGCTTTTGATGTCTGGAATAAATCTAAACTTTTAGTGAGACATGCAAATCAGAGGAGACAACAGCTTGTTAGGAATATAGGACGCTGAGTGACTTTTATGTTCAGTTTGCTTTGATAATGAATGAAAAATGGAGCAGCAGCAGCAGCAGCAGCAGCAGCAGCCGGGACTTTAAAAGCTGCTTTTTTTTTTGTTGTTCATCACATTCAGGTAGAAACTTAAAAACGTCTTCCTTCACATGATGCTATGAGTTAAAAGTAACACTGAGAGGGGTTTGTTATGTTCTTCCTGGTGATGGGTTTGTGATTCTAAGATAGAATAGAATAGAATAGAATAGAATAGAATAGAATAGAATAGAATAGAATAGAATAGAATAGAAAAGAATATCCTTTATTAATCCCACAAGGGGAAATTTGCAATGTCACAGCAGCAAAGTGACAGCAAGAAAAGCAAGAAAACACAACTGGAAATTAAAGAGGCGAGGTATATGTAATATAAATACACAATATAAATAAGAAAAACAGAGGAATACAAGGATACTGTTGTGTATAGAACAAAAATGTAACATTTTTTACTGTTAATATGAAATTTTACTGTGTGATGTAGAATTAGAATTAGAATTGGAATAAAATTTTATTAATCCCTTTGGTACAAGACCTCAGGGAAATTGCTACACCAGAAAAAAACAACACAACACCAACATAAAATCAGCAACAACAACAACATTCAAAATTCAAAATCAAAATCAGCATTCAGTATTCAAATTCCAAATCAAAATCATTCAAAATTAGCAACAACAACAGCAACAATAGTAACAATAATGATAATAATAACATATTACAGTATACAATATACAGATACAGTGACATATTGCACAGTCTGGTGATAGAGCGTGATGCTCTATCTCACCCCAATGCCCTCACTCCTCAACCCTCTCCCTCCTCTCCTCTCCCCACTCTCACTGATGTGAGCATTTACATGAAATCAAGCCTCATATGTTATCGTATATTAAAGTAAAATGTTATCGTATATTAAAGTAAATGTTTTGTTATGTGTATTAGCTAAACCAACAAGCCCATCACCAGGAAGAATATAAAAAATAAGTGGATTTATAGTGTTTGCATGTCCGTGTCAGGCAGCTCTAACACTGACGATGTCTTGCTTTGGGGGTGAGCAAACCAACATTTTGTTAATTAGCACTTCACACAAATTGCATCTGAGGCTGATGGTTGTGTTTCCACTAAGGTGTGGACCAAATTCCAAACTTTCAATCCATCTAATTGTTGTTGAAACACTTCAGCATAAAATGAAATCTGTGAACCGGATGCTGGTGCTGCAGTGCAGAAGTCAGGGATGGTCATAACGTATGACAATGCATACTATAGTTGTTATGATATTTACGTCTGAGCGAGAGAGACCAACACTGCCATTACAGACCAAACAGAATACTGCCACATGTGAACAACTACCATATGTAAAAGGATGCATACAATCCAACATCATAAAAACATCTTAAAGGGATGTAGTCAAATCAACTCATCTCCCAGGGCGTCCCTACAGCCCACCTAGCTGAGCGGGCTAGTGAACAAGGGCTAGGGTTCCTGGACGGAGTGGTCAAGGGTTCGACTCCCACTAATGATCCTTTGCTGCAGGTCTCTTCTCATTCTTCTCTCCCCGTCCTGTCTATCTCAACTGCTCTAAAATAAAGGCAAAAAGCCCAATATATATATATGTATTATTTCTAAAAAAAAAAATCAACTTATCTCCCTAAGTTTCCTGAAGGACAGTGTTTGACTTTTGCTTATTTCTATTTTAATTAAACTTACAATGTCTTTTTTGTAATTGTTATTATTATTTTCAGACCATTTTAGAGCTAAAAACATGTCTTCTCATGATAAAACGAATGAACAAACTGCGAGTTGAGTTCCCTCAACTCATTAATTTAAGTTTATAAGGAACGAAATTAGCATATAAGCAGACTCCCCAGGATGCACTGTTAAAGAGTGAAAAAGCCCCAGAGACTTTATTTTGTAGTCTGAGAAAACAGACATGATGGAAACCTGCTCTGTCTTTGTTAAACTAAGTTGTTTCTTTTCATAATCGTCAAAACATGGCAAAGGTTAGAAATAAATTAACCCACAGACTCATCACTTATCTCACTGTAGCAGCCCCACAGAAGGTCTTAGTGCTGAGTCTGGTCAAAAAACGGTTAAAAAAATACATAAATAGTCAAGTTCTCAGTGTTAAATGAAGAAACTCCTTAAACGTATTAAATAAAGAAGGAAAGCAAGTCTGTCTGTAGTCGTTGTTTATGCGACAAGTTGATTCAATTTAATGTCTTAATTTTATTGAACTTGTTTTTGAAGTTCAGTTATTTTAGTGCAGCTTGTTTAACACTTGAATTAATCATCCTTTGTGCAGTTAACTGACATTTTTAAGGCAGAACTTATGATTCTAAGATGAGTGAACATAAAACGTGGGAAGAGTGTGTCGACATTTACTGACATATTGTCCGATTATTGAACTTGCATCAGCAGTAAGTCTGCAACATTGAGCTGATTAACTGATTAGTTGCTCAACAGATAATCTTTAAGCAACTCGTCTATATTATTGATCATTTAAGTTCTTGCAATTCTAAGTATTTTCTGTGTTTTTTCAGCATTTTGAATCAGCGCAAACTGAAAATCTGTGGGCTATAATCTAAAAAAGACAATTAAATGTGTCACTTTGGGTCGATGATGTTATGATTTCTCACTATTTTTGGCCTTTTATATTCAGAATGGAGGAATCACTTCAACCTGGATGAGCAGAAATGAAATGTGTTGAGTGTCTTTTTCACATTATAGACAGCTGAGCAATGTGATCGACATGTAGTACAGTAGCTGTGTTATAAACATCCTTTAATGTCATGTTATTTTCTTGTTGTTTTTGGCGACACTGTGCATTAAAACCCAACAATCGTATATAACAAAAGAAGGAATCTATCACAATAACCACCTACCACCAAAAAAGGTGCCAGCAGAAGCAGCTCAATAAAACTCAGTGTACAATATGGCCCCGCCATGAAATGATCGACGGCGTAATGAAGGAGCTAATGAGGGGGATCAAGATCGCTGCAGAGCCAATAAATCAACACAACTGTGCCTACAATGATACAGGAGCAATCAGTAATGCTGGTCAGTGCAGAGGGAGCAGAGGGGAGGAGGGGATGGGGGCAGACATGGGGGTCGACGCTGTAATGCAAGTCAAAGTCACGAACACACCGGTTGTGTTTGTTGACTTTAAAAGAGCTTCGTTATGAAATTACTTTTTGTGCAAATGATCATAAAAACTTCATGACAAACGCATATCAGTGGACTAATTACAGATAATAAGGATTCTTGTTGGCACCTCTCCAGGTGAAATCAATCGTCAGAGCCTGTCTGACAATCGATGAGGCTTTGCACTGATCAGCACTCGGTGAGGAAGATTCCCAAGTGTAAGCATGTTGAAGCGAAAAGGTCAATCAACACTTGAGATCAGACACACCTTCTAAAAGAGACACCTCAACGGCGCATTTTGAAATCATTTGAAAACGATTAGACCTCACGCAGAGATAACAGGACGGGTCCACCGCTGCTGTAATCAATAGTGATCAATTATTAATTAGAAGCAAAAATCATGACAGTTTTGACTTCAGACGGAAAAGAAAAGACAAGCAGAGAGCTGAGGCTTTTATCTTCAACAACAGGAGCAAGAGCAGAGAAAATGTAAAGCGTTGAAGCAAAGGTTGGCATTTTTCTACACTTACAGTATCTTGTAGTAAATTCCATTAAAAAAATCATTTGATCAGTCTGTCTCTCAGTGTTTTCTTACCTCCCTACTCTATCTATGGCACAAACCTGCTGGTTTCTAATGAAAGCTCATACAATAAAGGTAACTGGAGGACTTGAAGAGTTCATTTGCAAAAACAGATAACTCCATTTTTGCAGATTTTCAGAAAACTTTTTTTTTTTTTGCTTGAGATAATATCAGTCAAACTGAAGCTGAGTGGATTTGACTCAGTAGAAATGACATGACAACAGTAGAGATAATGAAAGTTTGACTGATATTGTCTCAGGTAGACGATGGAGAAGTGGGTTTTCTGAAGGTTTGTGAAGATGGAGTTATCTGTTTTTGCAAATGAACTCTTCTATTTGCACCTGTAAGTCCCACTACAAATAATCTGGAACTTGCCAAGATTTACAATCTTATTTTTAGACACGATAGATGATTTGGCTTGTTTTAAAAGTTATTTACTCGTTTTTAGTCCTTGATTTTAAGGTGCAATCTTAAATTGAGCATTAAAAATCTTATTTCAAGATTTCTTATCAAGTGAAATGTACTTGCTGCATGGACCGATAATTTCACAAGTCATTTTCTTCTCAAACTTAGTGTTGATATCTTATAATTGGGCTAGCCTTTTTTGCAGTACATGTGCAGTGGTTGCCAGACAGGGAGTGAAAACCTTCATAGAGGTGCATCAAAGAGGTCAACGGATAATAAAGTTTTCTTTATTTTTCACAATTTCTTGAACTTTTCTGCCCATTTTTTGTAAAATACTGTGTAGGTTTACCTCCTAAAATATTCATTTGGAACTTGCTCAGAATGCAGGACAGAGTTTGTGGGATGAACCCCAAATAAATTACAGTTAAAGTGTTCAAGCGCAGCAGTGGGGCCACCAAGTCTGTGAGGAATAAAATACTATATGTCAGGCTGAGGGGACATCGACGATGCTTTGTTTTATCATTAGTTTTGGTGTTTTCATTGGATTTGTTGACCACGACACTGATAATTATAAAATATGACCAAAATGATCCTTTAAGCAACCAATACAGTTATAATAAACAACATTATCCCTCATTTTTCTATCTTTTTTCTGCAAAAATAGTCAAAAGTTTCCATCAAACAGCTCATTAAAGGGAATAACAGAGCAGCCGGCGGACATGGATCAGATATAAGACACACAACACATAAAGGAGAAGTTAACAGCTCTGAAATGTCAGCTGGGGTCAGGACATGCAGCGCTCTAGAAATTATCCATCATTTTTAAAAGCGCACTCCCAGAGGCCATTGTGAGGACAGTTAGAGAGGAAATGACATTTGTGTTGTTGTTGTTGCGAAGGCAGACACCTACAGTGAGGTCAAGGTGACGAGCTGAGGCAAAAGCACGGATGTAAAAGCTGAAAACAGGTGAGAGAATAAAAGACTTTCTTGATTTGGAGGCGGAAGACACGATGTAAGCAATGTGTAGGCTTCACTTAACCTTCAGAGAATGTATTAGAAACACTGACAATAACAACTTGTGGGTTGCTAATGCTGCGTCAAGCTGCAGAGGGAATACATGGACAGTCACCACGATATTTGACTTATTTATTGACAAGACCACAAAAAAGCGAACCCAAATGCACGACTCCAAAAACTCAAAAATGTTCTCAAACTGATTTATTTACAAAAGTATCAACAGAAATATCATTCAACAATAAAAAAAAAACCTAAACTCAAAGCGTCACTCTAACGAGGAGAATAAAGAACCAAAAAATCACTCGATTGAGGAAATACAAACTAAAAATCACTCAATGAGGAAAACTTAACAATCTTTCTAAACAACTCAAACACTTGATTAGGAAAGAGGCTGAATACAAAGTAGCAAACAAAATACAAAATCTGAAGGTAGTTTCCACAAGGGACATGAACAGGGAAATCCTGGACATGAATGAGGGCTAGAACGTGAAGCTTGACTCAATGACAAGACGAACTGGCACAGGACAAAGGGAGACACAGACTATATATACACACACAAGGTAATGAGGAACAGGTGGAGACAATCAGGGCTGGGTAGACAATCAGACACAGGAAACACCGGGGAGAGGGCAAGCGTCCTGAAACACGAGGGCAAAGAGGTTTCAAAATAAAAGCCACGAGACAACACAAATACAAGACAAAGAACTAAATAAAACCTAACACCTGGTACGAGACATGACATTTATGTTGCTGTATACTTAAACTCAGCATGACGTATTCTGCTTTTTAACTCCACGGCTGCTTTGCAAACAGTTACAATGCTGGTGATTAGAATCTTTATCTTAAATAAGCGCTTTGAATGCAGGAGTTTATTGATGATCCAAATGCTTCTTCCAGCAAACATTCAAACCAGACTCGGCTCTCCTGCTCGTTTCACCAGCACGTACGGAGCTGCATCATCAGCACTGAGCGCCCGCTGGACCGCCATTAAATATTGATGATAAAATAAGCAAATTCACATGGGAAGCAGGATTGAGTAACAAGAGCAGGACCTGCACATACAGTAATAGGCCTACTACCGTGACTAGACCTTCATGCATACTAATGTCAGCAGAGACGAATGAGGGGGACGTCCTGGTGTCTGCAGACGCACCACAGAGACCCGGTGCCCAGGGGACGGATTGGCAAGAGTCAAGCACACTCGATACACGTGCACATGCCCGCTGGGGATTTGCCTCCACCCGTGCACTTAGCGATAGCTGAGCTGATACACCCCTATAATGGTATTAAATAGATGCACATCCCTGGTGGCAGAGCCAGATGCCATGCCCAGTCGCCCTCCGCTCAGGAGCAAAGGCAAACAGGCTCAGGATGATACTATGTGGAGGCTGCCAAGTGAAAATAATAAAGCTTATCACTATTTGAAGACAGAACATATTATATCTCATCATGAGTTCAATTAAATGCCCAGTATGTATGAAAGAAGCATTTTTACCCCCCCACATTTAAATGACAATGGAGGCCGCCTTCGCTGGGTGCTGCAGGCAGCCTGCATTGTGTCCCGTGTTTGATTTGGGACACGACCAGTGTATTTACATAATCTGAATTAAATGTAAATCAAGCTGTTTCATCTCTGTCTCCCTGGATTTGAGGGGTTAAAGCGTGTGCTTGAAAACAGCACCCCTCAGCAGGGGGAAAGAGCCCTCATTGTTGAGAAATCTGGAGTTAAAGGCCTGGAGCATCTTCATTTCAGCAACCTCTGCGTTTTTAAAAATTTACCCCAGATGCCCCCTGAAGGAAAAAAAGGGGGTAGCCAGTTTGTATTTATGATACAATTCACGTAAATGAGGCTGTTTGGCCTTAATCCTTGCCTAATTAAGTGCCAGTCTGCTGAGGCAGACTGCTGAGGGCCAAAGCGTAATACCTGTCGAATTATGGGAACAGCTGGAGCAGGCTGCCTGTCAGCAGATCAGCTCCACATTATTATCCTGCTCATTTATCGAGAGGCTAAAGCAGGGGCACTCCCAACGACTGTCGTATGTTGGCCGTCTTTATTTCTGTTGCTATTTCTTCCCAATTAGACTCTGCCGTATGCGACGGCTCCACATGTGTGGCTCCTAATTTTGTAAAACATGGAGTCTGCTGCTGGGAAAACAACTAAAAACAGAGTTTGTGGATCACGTTCACCAAACAGGACTCTGCTGTCCGTCCGTCTGAAAGCTTCTCTTTCTTCTGCAGCAGCCAGAAGACGGTGAAACCTCTGAACGCCATGCATTCATTAATGAAAAACCTCATCAAATTAGCATTAAAATCATTATGGAATGAATAATGAATAACACAGAGCTGTTTGCCAGGGGGAAATTAATTAATCAAACAATCAAAATTAATAGTCTACATGTGATGGTGAAATAGTTTGGAGAAAAAAAAAACACATATCACGGCGATGCTCTGCTTTTCTTCAAGCCTTTGATTCAACATCAAAGATGCAGGAGGTACCGTAGCATCATTCAGCTCCAGCTTTGTAAATATTCTGCATCAAGGCAAAAGTGTTGTTATTCGCCAATGCTGTGACCTACATAGTAACATTTACTGTTCTCCCCTCTGTGATCAGCAGCTAATCAGGCCTGCCCTAGTTAGGGAATGTTACCAAGCAGCACAGAGCAGCCAACAGGAGTGATGGCGGGCAGCATTCACTCGGTGTTATATAGAAAAAACAACACAAAACTGAAAGACAAAAAGCACATCGCTCTCAAACTGTCATGTCATAAAAGCACTTGACACGACACCAGTTGAATTAAGGAGGACGTGTTCGCTCTGAGGCACCATCTCTGGGCGAATTTCAAAATCTTGTTTGTTTTCCTTTATTAATATTGAACAAGCGCTGTCCCTCTGTGATTCCTCTTGACAATAATGACTGTTGTTGCCATGAATAGCATGTACATACATTAAATCAGTCACATCCATAAGGTTTGGATGTAGCGCCACCTGCTGGATACTCTGAGCTGGTGCTGCTGGATTCATCAGAGACACTTAGGTGGGACTCATGAGATGTTCTGCTCACACATGAAACAGACCTTCAACAATTAACACTGTTATAAAGTAGTTACATTACGTTGCTGCAAGGTTTGTACACATCTGTTCAAATACTGACAGTGGATCAGGCTGCAAAGTGGAGCAGTGGTTAGCATCATCACATCGCAACTAGAAGGTTGTTGGTTCATGTCCCGGTGAGGACACCCGGGATCTTTCTGCGTGGAGTTTGCATGTTCTCCTCGTGCAGTGTGGGTTCTCTCCGGGTTCTCCGGCTTCCTCCCACAAGGTCCAAACACATGCTGAGGTTAATTGGTGATTCTAAATTGTCCGCAGGTGTGAATGTGAGTGTGCTTGGTTGTCTGTCTCTAAGTGTAACCCTGTGATAGACTGGCGACCTGTCCAGGGTGTCTCCTGCCTTCACCCTAAGTCAGCTGGGATAGACTCCAGCCCCCCATGACCCTAGTGAGGATTAAGTGGTGTATGATAATGGATGGATGGATGACAGTAGATCTTCAATCAGTGTGATTGAGCTGCATTTATATTCTTTTGAACTTAGAGCAGTTCAGGTTATTTCTCTGGTCAAATGAATTATCATGAATGTATTACTTGTTATAATGCTCAGGAATGTCCAGATGTGTTGTGTTCTTGTGTAGCCTTCTTAATACTAATCCTTGTAGGCTTAGTTCCTCCACAGTTGTAAAACATGATATAATTTAAAAAGAAACCAAAGATTATAGCGCTTAACTTCTCCAGTTCCACTGTCTTTACTGTGAGCTTTAAAGCTGCACTTAGTTTCCATATTCAAATCACCATGTTTGAATGTGGGACTGTAACTTGAGGAAAATGTGCTCAGGCACAGACGAGTCAAATCCATGAGCTGTTGTTGGAGTATCTCAAACACTGACTGTAATAGCCAAGTATCACATTATGAACAACAGCATCTCTACATGACAATAAGAGAGAAAGTCTGCATTGGTTGGGCTAAAATATCTGAGAAAGCTTCTTTAGAGAATTATTAAGAAATACAAGACAGAAACAACAGAAATGCAGACTCCTCCAGATCCTCCACAAGGTGGCAGACTGCACCACAATAAATCTTTTTGTCCACCAGCAACAGCTTTAGTCTGGAACACATGGTGGCCTTTGCAGCTCACGTTGAATCATTATAGGATGGTTTTATACACAACAGTCCTTAAACTGTTGTCAGAGTTATCAGATTAGGTAAAGATTTGTGATTTTTAAAACTTTATTCACACAATTCAAAATGTGGGTGTTTTATCCCGTCTGCACTTTCCTTTGATGATGTCAGAGAATTTAGAGGAGAATTAAATGGAAGCAAAGATGGATTTTTAAAGAGATATTAAAAGGTTTATTACAACAACTTATCAATTCAAATTTTTTTTTTACAGAACTTTCACGTTACAAGTACACTTTCAACACAGCATCACACCCCGTTGGTCGCAGTGAAGCCAAGGTAAGACAAAGAACCAAAGCTTTCCACAGCTCAAGTTGTAATAACTTGTTTAATTATATTTATCTGAGACATTATCAAATAAACAGTTAAATTCTCGCAGAGAATTATTATCTCATGCAGATAGCACATAACAGTAAAACTTTAAAAATCCTATTTTAAGAAAACAACGTGTTAGCTTCTCGTAAAACTACACAGTAGTAAGCCAGTACAGACTAAGAGAAAAGGCAAAACTGACTTCATGGTGTGATTTGCTTCTTACAGTTATTTCAATGATGAAATGCTCACAATTCTTACAGAGCTGTAGTAGTGGAACTCTTATTAATATACATGATGTGATTCCAGTTCACACCCTTTAGTTTTTTACACGATAACCTACTGAGTCCGGAGGAGGCGTATCCTAACGACAGATTGTTAAGGTCAGTTTTTAACTGCTAACAGAGTTCATGTGATCAAAAGGGCTCAGCTACTGAATCCAGACAATCCTATAAAAACAAAGTACATAATACCAAGAAAGATCACGTACGATGTATCATCAATGTTATTTACAATGTTTTCTAAAAATGCCGGCTAGAATTGCGATCATGAAAACAGCATAAATGTCCTTAAGTGTTCTGCATTCGACACTAAAGCCATAAAGAGTCACTTGTAAAGCAAAAGACAGTATTCAAAGCAAGATATCTCCTCTACAGAGCAAATATGTTCATGAGACCCTTAAAATCTGAGAGAACAGCAATCAACTCAAGCTAATCTGCATTAAAAATGTACGGAAGTCAGTTATACAAAAACATTAATGGCACTGAATGAAGTCAACATCACCATGATTGAGTAATGAAAAAGGTACTGCAATCCTACAATCACTGCTTCAGGAACAATCAGACTACAGATGGAATGTTAATGAAATAACACACGTTTCTAAGCAGCTCGCCTCCATAAGACTATTTTACAAGCAGAGGCGAGCTCAAACATTCAAACTGCACGATGCGACTACAGCTGATCCCACTCACAGAAAAGTTTAAAATCTGATGTACATTTGTGTGATGTGACAGTATTCAAATCTACGTCTAAAAAGCTGCCGGTACTTAACGTGTGGACTGTCAAACTTCTACAAAGTAAACCCGTCATCTCTCAAATATGTGCAAAATGGAAATAAAAAAAAAAAACAAAGTGTCTGTTCTTTAATTACCTTCATCATAAAGATAGTGCTTAGAAAAGTCATGGAAACAAAAAGGAAACAAAGTACAAATGAGCCACAACACACTTTGGTAAGGTCGCCAACAATTCACTGATCAACCGTTGATCGCTTTCAAATAAAAAAATATAGAAGATTAATAAATAAGTCACACAGATACAAAAACAGTTAAGAACCACGTGTTGTACATCTTACACCTAAAGTGCCTGTTCTTTTGTTTTCACCAAATCCAGAGAAAACATTGCATTTTCTTTTTTTTTTTTTTTTAAAAGCATTGCCTATGAAGTACAAAACGGACCAAACATAATCAACAAACCAATGAGGAATAAATTAAAAACAGGACGGTCCGAACTGAAGCTGAGAGAGAATCCCTTTTCCTCTGTCTGTCAGGGAGATTGAAGAGGCGACGGCGCTCCGGCGTTGACACTCGGGCACAGTTTGGGACGATCAACTCCCTGAAGGCTGAGACTGGGTGGCGCCCCGCCGTGGCTGGCTCTCCTCTGTGCTCTGGTTTGATGTGGTGGCGGTGGACGGGGCGGAGACGGCCGGGGTCGTGGAGGAGGAGCTGACCCCGTTGGAGGTGCTGACGGAGCTGTGCTGGATGGCCTCGTTCTGGGGGCTGCTGGGGACGGACATCTCCTCGCAGCTTTCGTCTTTGTCGGAGACTGCGAAGACACAAAAAGAAACGGCTTGATGAAATTTTCTCACGTTTCCTGCCGTTTTATTTCGCCGGATGCGATCCAGAAGGCTCGGGGATGGCTGCGTCGTGTCGGCCTAATCAGATGTAAAACAGCTATTTGCATGTAGTGTGTGCAAACCGTTTCATTAATCCCCATAATGCTACTTCTGCACCCCTTCCTTTAATTAAAGCTCCAATGTCAATTTAAACCCACATCATAAGGGTACATTACATTCTTGGGCATGTGGCAGTGTTTCCCATCCTTAACTGCATTCTCATTTGTTTTTTGTTACCTTGCCAACTACTGCAGCGACAGATGATTACAGCACCTGATTTTAATGATGCTCACACTGGAGAGTAGGGAAGACTTGGAGTCGAAATGCCACCAGCTGTTAGGCAGTTGCATTGAATTAATTGGATCCTGATGGAAAAAAAAAAAAAAAAAAAAAGAGAGAGAGACTCCACTCTCATGCTCTGTTTCATAAAAGAATAAGGAGCACAATGATAATTAATATTGCTAATGATATGAAGTCACTTGTTATGGCACTTTGTAATTAACGACTGGGTTTCATATTTGAGATTGTAAAAATACAAATTCCGCGGCAAGAAAATCCAATTAAAGAGCAATACAAAGGTCTTCACATTGGAGTCTCGGTCTGCCTTTCTGACTGGACTTTGACCGCGTGATTTAGTGCAAGTGAATGTCAAAGAGCCATAAACTCCCCGCGCCGTTTTACTATGCAGAAGGTCAACCTCGGAATAAATCAGCTTTGTGGTTTTGTTTCATGTTCAAGTGAGCATTATTACTCCTAACAACATTAAGTGTTGGCTGGATGATATATCATAATACTCTACAAAAAAAAAAAAACATTCTGGTTCCCCGGGTGGACGGAGCTTCTTTCTGCTCTCTTGGTTTCTGAAGTGGGGTTCGCTGTAAACAGATGGACAGCTCGGCGTGCCAAGTGAAAGCATGTCCTGGCTTGTTTGTGGGGCAGTCTGGGTAATTTCCCTCCACCTGGCCATGGCTACGCCTGGGCAGGACGATGAAGGGTATTACAGGGTCTGCGGGGCAGTGTAGCCTTCAGGGGTACGTAACGGTGAGAAAAAACACAGAGCTTGATGAGTTCTTTTACACATGGATCAGTCAGAATTAAATAACGTGCTTCGCTAATTAGCAAAATGGATTATTTCGGTGATTCTCAACCGGGGGTACTTGCGCCCCGGGGCACTTCTGCAGGGGCAGGGAATAAAATCGAAAGACTGAGGAGTAATTAGAATTAAATAGAAATTAAAAGAAATTACCTCAACGTTAAATGTTGTAGTTGAAAGAGCGTGAAAACTGGTTAGCGAGTGAGTAGATATGTTAGCTATCAGTTATAGATAAATGGCTGAAATACATCTTAATGAACTGTTGAAATAGTTTGGCAAATATTTAAACGGTTGCAACAGGGCGCTAAAACTAACAGTATCTCAGGGTGCTACACCTGAGCTTTGATGCAACCGTCTCAGTATGGTTTGTTGTCTTTGTATTTGTATATTAAGTCAGCATCTCTAATGACTGTCAACTAATTTTGCAGCTTTGGAAATCCTAAAAACATTCTCTACTAATAGCTCAATGCGACAGATTAATGGTTGACACAGCTAAAGGTTTAGGTTTAACCATTTATCCATATTTGCTTGGTACAAAAGCTCAAAGTTTGAGATAAAACTTGGAATAAACACTTGAAAAGTAATGCATAAAAAGAAAATAATTGCCTGTACCTACTGGGTAAACGGTTGAAACGTCCAGCTTCTTCACCTACAACTCGAGCAAACTAACCTGAAGAGAGTAATTACATCCAATTTTATGCAGTAAACAGAGATAAACACTGGCACAAGGCTGCTTTAAAAGGAGCTCCTGATCTAATGTGAATGTTTCTGTAGGACCCACTAGATTGTTTCTTTCTACCATTAAACCAGACTGTTATTTTCACTCTCACATTAGTCGGCTTTCCTCCTGAGCTTGTTGAAACCCTACCATACCCGTCATCATTAACCAAACCACTGAACTGAGTTATTTGAATGAGGTTATATTTTTTCCCCCCCAAAAAAATGCCCCGACTGTCATCCTTCGCAAAAGGTCTAGAAAGAGAGGACAGACGTCTTCAGCAAACACGTGAAGAAAATGACCCATTTCATGTGCGGATCCTGCTAAAAACAATCTGCGCCAAACCAAATGAGAGGCGGCTCTGACAGCCCCAGTCTGGCCTGGAAAACCATCAGTCCCATAATGCACATGACGTGTGTCTGTGGGATGGTTAGCAATAAGAGATGCATAATGAACAGCGTAGCTTGGTGGACACCCCACAATGAGAATGTTCTGCAGTCTTGTCAAGCTTGCTGCTTTAATGGACTCATTTCAGTGGCAATCATTGTCAATACAAGTCAGCAGAGGCGCTCGGAGCGCGGTGGAGAAGTGGCTCGGAGCGCACTCGTTCTGGTTGCACACTGGCTCATCTGTGAAGGAAGGTGAGTTATGACCAGAAAATCAGAGTGACAGAGCCCCGGTCCGAGGAAACGAAGAAAAATAGGTGATATGATTCTAAATGAGACCATGTGATGACACTGTACAGCACGGGCTGACAACGGGAAATTTAAATGAAGAGGCTGCAAATGGTGGAATCTTCCCGTATATTCAAACATTCATAAAGATGATCACTGTAAGCTAAAGGCGTTAAAATTTTAATTACCACATGTAGGTGTTACAAAAGGAAAGATCATGCTTCATAATCCAGGCTTTGACACACAAGCATTTGGTTTGTGAACATCCTTCCTGGAGCGAACAGTCGACATTTAACTTCATCTAACAAATGTTTATTTAGGTGTCAAAAGAGGAGAAAACATTGCCAGCTTGTGGATACCACCTGTGGCCTCCTGAAAGGGCCGCAGCAATACCGCCAGAGAGGATCTGTCTCCCATACCACCACTCATAAATAAAGAAACTTTTGCAAAGTTTTTCAAAAACAAAAAAAAAAAAACAGGAGCCCAATACGTCAACAGCTCTTTCCGTTGGGCCATAAGTAAGACATGTCTTTGTAGTGGTTAGCCGGAGCTCATTTTTAGACATGTTTCACTGGAAGCCTCGGGCTGAGAATAATGGAGCATTACTCACTGTGATAGCCAGATTTCTTCTGCATGGCGGTTACAGGGCAATCTTTATGAGCCAGAAGAAGCTGCTTCAGCTGAGCCACTTCGTTTCTCAGCAGGGTGACTTCATTCTTAAGGAGACACACAGACAGAAAATGGTCACTCTGGAGCGGAAAGTATGTCAGATGAAAACATGAAGGCAAACAGATGGCAGATGCACACAGTTCAAACACAGACAGAAGGTCACACTTCAGCTGCTCTTTATAAACCAAACTTTAATTCAAAGGTTTTACTTTATTTCCAAACTCAAGCACGACCAATACTCTTTGAGGCTAATACAAAACAAACAACACACAAACAGTTTTCATCAGTATTGATTGATAATCTTGTGACAACTCGTCCTGAGTGGCGCATTTTACACGTAAGAAAAAACAACATCACTGCTCTCTGCTGGACAAAATGTATATCTCAAATATATTTTCTGTCCTGTTCTCGGCCAACTTCT
Source organism: Stegastes partitus (assembly GCF_000690725.1). Taxonomy (NCBI): domain Eukaryota; kingdom Metazoa; phylum Chordata; class Actinopteri; family Pomacentridae; genus Stegastes; species Stegastes partitus. The sequence continues at coordinate 173,814 of NW_007579068.1, read as the reverse complement.
AAGCTGATATGTCTGCAATACGCCTACACGGATGAATATGTTCCAATGTCTCTGTCTAATTGTAGTTTGAACCCACATAAGCAGCTACAACGAGATCTGAGCCTAAAGCACATATTAACATGAGTACAAATGCGCCCAAAAACCTTCATATACATAATAAATGCAGGATGTAGACACAAGCAAAGCATGAATATGGCTTTGTGCCCTTGCTGCAACTTTTCTCACATGTCAATTATTAATGGGATTAAGGGTTAAATCCTGAAGCCCTCCTCTGTACAGCAGGCCCACGTGACCACTACACTACTGCAGAGAAACTCATATTTTCTCCCACAAGAAACAGCGAACACAGGAAAAGGTAACAAAATAATGAATGAATCCCGAATAAAGTATGATGCACTTCTTCATTTATGTTTTTCCTGCCTAATAATTATGGGCCTTCACTGGCTACCGACCAGCACATTTGTCAGAGGTGAACTGTTGGGATTGTCAGTGCAACTTCGTAGATGCTGCTGAGATTTACACTCTTGTGTCGTTACTGCTCCCAAGGGAGCAGAGGATTTCTGCATGTCGTAAAAGAGAGCCACATTACGCTGAAGGTGACTTTAACTGGATTTAGAGCGGCCAGGGGCCTGCGGAACACCCAATGGCAGATTTAAGCTCCTTCTCCTCTCCTTTAAAGGACTATGGGCAGCTTAATCTATTAGTCTAAAAGCAGCCAATTTATTTGATTCCATCTGTTTAGTCTTGCTGGTGTTGGCAGGGCTGAGCTATTGTAAGACAGATTTAAACACAGCTGGAAGGAGTGTGTATCACGTGTAGCCAACACCGTATTCACCGTGCTTCCACCATGACTGCTGCCATTTACAGCCAATATAAACACAGGCGTTCTTTTGAATCGCTCCTTCTAATTCATTATAGAGACGAACATTCGCCCGAAAGGTGACATGACAGGAGCGCTGCCACCGATGCTCCAGCCTCAGCAGCGTCAAACTGCATCGCACGTAGGATTTAAAGCCAGACTAAGCTGGACTATTGAGAGTTAAAACTTGTTTCTAACTTTGTGAATTAATCGAAATTGAGCAAATGGGCCTTGGGTGATGTTGGAGGCTCTGTGAGCTGCCTGGTCTGACACCTCATTAAAAAGCCAGTTAAGGATGATGTTAAAATAATTGTGCATCATTAGAGGCAGTTTCGCTGATCAGCTGGGCCATGTCAGCATGGGGGTTTTTACAAAAACTGCACTGCTGATTAATGCCTTCATATAAAGTGCCCTTTTATTCTCTGCCACATGTTGTTCTATTCTGTGTAGTTAACAGTGAAGCTCTTTCTATTTATAACCCCACGCAACTCATCTATCCTTCCCCTTTCGGCTGCCTTTATTTAAATAAAATCTTAGGTAGTGCACTCGTGACAAGTGGTGATAACTTGTTTTTGAACCAGGTGTTAACAACATGAACCTATTTATTTTCCACTGCTGTGTATCCCCCCTCCTCCACCCGACGCATCTTACTCTGCTTTCATAGAAAAATAAGACAGTGAGCAAATAAACACCACATCTCATTTAATTGTCTGGAACACCGATGTGCCGCACCCCCGGCTCACACTTATCAACAGAGACAGCAGATACATGAACTGTTTCGAACTTGTCAGCATCAGATCCTAATTGCTTCGAGCAAAATGAAGGTTCAAAAAGACACCTTTCCCTAGGAGATTTTTGAGGCCATTCAGTAAACTGCTGAGACAGAAGCGAAGACACGCTTGTGTGCGGCTGACATCTGGAGGATACATCTTTATTGACAGGGACATATCGATGTAAAGGGCTCACACACCGCTGCTGTCACACGGCAGCTTTTCTTAATCGGCTTTAATGACTTCATCACCACAGAAGGGAAAAGTCTGCGTACACACGTTTACACCAGCAACACACACTGATAAATAGACATAGGCATGCAAACATACACGAGCTGACACACTGATGCTTCTGAGCACAAAAACAAAGACAGATGAAGAAGCAGTTGTTACGTGCACTAGCTGAGGGGAAGATGTAAAAAAAAAAAATAAAAAGCACCTGTAGTTGTCCGTTCATGGAGCTCAGGTCCTCAGCCTTCTTCTCCAAAGACTGGACCCACACTTTCCTCTTCTGCCTACAGCGAGAAGCTGCAGCCCTGTTCCGCTCCAGGAACTTACGCCGTTTCTCATCAGGGTCTTCACTTGTGGTTCTGCGCCGCCGACCCCCTGTGCTTGGAGGGTTTGGCGCAGGGGGAGCTGGGGAAGCCTGTACAATAAAAACAACAACAACAATGCTAACAATAAGAATATAACAGGGCAATAACTAGCAGAGCAAACCAACTATGTCTGTAATGTGACATCAATACGAAGCGGTTATCACTGAGCACATTATATACTGATATGAGGTGTCAGTTTAGAGAAAGACTTAATATAAAATCCAGATACAAGTTTTTTGTTTTTTTTTTAAATATCTGATAATGCTGTGCCTACAACAGGTTTAAGTTCAGACACAAATTATTGTTATTATTATATTATTATTATAAGTGCTGACTGATAATGCACAATGATGTGGCTGTACATGAGGTCTGAGATATTATTAGAATTTCTTTCATATCTGTAAAGACACAACACCGGGGTTTTGGTACTGACACAATAATATATTCTTCTAGTCTGACTTACTGAATATAGACTGTGGGTACAAGCCTTCCAGTGGCCACATTTATCATGTGGCGTCCTCTTACCTTCTGCTATCTACTTATTCCTGTGTTTAAAATCTCTTTCACTACTGGAAACAACAATTTCAATGCTCGAAAACTACCTGGTAGATCATTCAACAAGGCAGGTTTGCTTGGTTCTTTAGGAAAACGGTTGCAAAGATCTAGATTAGATAGATTAGAGTACATTAGTTTGATTAGATTAGATTAGATTGGGTTGCACTTTATTTTTCACCACCAATGGGGAAACTCAGCAACAGTATAGATACAGGAAAGAGCACAAAAAAGTGACTGGAAGAAAAAGAGAACAATTAAACTATAAATAGGAAGAGCTGAGAAAAATAATACAGCTACACACACACTATATACACTATAGATCCATATAATGGAGATTACGATTTAAAATAAACAAGATATTTACAAAGAATATGTTCTAAACATTTTTGCCATGTTCGCCAACTGATTATGAAAAAAGCTTTTATTTCCATTCATGTTCCAACAAAGGGGCGCTGTCACTCCTGTACCAGGATGTTGCCTTAATAAGTAGTAAGAAAACTATTTCATCAGAAACTGTGATTAAGGAACAAATAAACAGCATTATAAATCTGTCTGCTCTACATAACACCTGTCTGAACGTCTGAGACTTCAACCACGTAACAGACCAGTAAATGTGGTGTCCTGCTCTTTATAAACAACACTCTGATAAACAACAATACATGCACACATACCCACAGGTTTAAGATACACAAAATACGTCTAACAAACACCACAGTGGTGAGTACTTACAGGTGTCTCTGTGGTGGAGGTGGCTGGCTGCTGCAGAGAGTGGGGAGAGGGTTCCTCTGTTGTGGGCAGGTGAGGAGCCGGAGTTGGAGCCGGAGTTAGGACCGCGGTCGGAGCTGGAGTTGGGGTTGGAGTCGGGACAGGAGAAGCAGGAGCAGCAGTGTGGGTTACAGCACTGCTTTGGACTTCGACACCATCTCCATTGGTTACCTGAGGAAGCTGCTGGCTTAACGTGGCTTTTAGTTTCTAGGAAAGGAATTTGGCACAGACAAAAAGAAAAGGCCATTAAATTAATACAAGAAAAAAAATATAATAAATACTATGAAAAGATGCAAAACCATACATTTGGAAGATGTGCAATTCCTATCTTGGGACTGATGAGAAAGGTTACGAACATTGATTCAAATTAAAAAATAATAAATCCAAATAAATGTTTTAAAAAGAGCAGCTTTGTAATTTTAGGTTTCTTAGCTTTAAATAATCTGAAAGTCTAAAAAAAAAAAAAAAAAAACTTAGCAGCAACTGCACTTCTTGGGTACGGCTCTATACACTTTGCATCTTTTTTGCTGGGTTAAAGTCTTATCTCCTGGTGGGGCCGCGCTTGGCTGTGTGCTTCGGGTCATTATGGTGCTGATAAAGCTCACCTTAGTCGTTGGTCATGTGCACTCAAATAAAGTTGTTTTTTTTAATGACCTTCTCTATTTGGTTATATTCATTATTCATTTTATTGGGATCAGTTTTCCCATCCCTGCTGCTGAGAACCACCGCTATAGCATGATGCTGCCACCACCATGCTTTACTATATGAGTGGTATTAGGAGGTGATGGTGTTTAACAGTCACGGTTTATCACGTGTGCTTTTAAATAGAACTGGGCTGTTATTAAAGTGTAGCATTTGCCTAGTTACGCCACCATAAAGGAGTGATGGGTATAGTGCTGCAGAGATGCTCACCCTTTGACAGCCTTCTTTCAATAAATTTGCAAAGAATTTATAAAAGCATACAATCAAGTATGCAAAAATGTAAAAGCTTTGAATGCTTTCTGAATGCACTGTATATACTTCACAGGAACAAACTGCAGATTTTTCACTTGGATTTCTGGAAATTCCTTGTGCAGTTACATCAAGGAGATAATGCCCCACATGTGGTTATGGCACAAGTCTACCCAGGCTGATTTTAGCACATTAAACACATTAGGATGTCATCTAATTTGTACATGTGCGTGTTTGAAATTGTGGAATGCCTCAAGTCTCTGAAATGCAAATAAGAAAGCAGTGTGTCAGATTTTTTTTTTAACTATCAAATGTGTTCGTTGTCTTCGGACAGCTGTGGGAAGATGAAATTAAAGAGAAATTCTCAGAACACACCTGCAAAAAACTGTGCTCAGAATAGTTCAGTTGAGACGACTAACAGCACAGATCTAGCATGTGAATTTAGCAGTCAGTGAACGGACTTCAGCATCCTTCATCAATGAGGCGTCTGAGTTTAGAGCAATCAGCAGAGAACAGGGCTGTTTACAAAATCAACAGGGGTGAAGATTATGTGAAATATCTGCCTCCTACAGTTTTCCACAAAAAATAAGTTATAAATAAGACACTAAAAAAAATAATGAAATTAAGCTAAGAAAAAAATGATCTAAAAAAAAAAAACTGAATGAGTAAAGAACTGAAAATAATTTTAGAAAACATAGTTGAAATTTAATTCCAAAACCGCAACGCTATCGATGCAAGCATGTAACACACTCCTCACTTTTATTTTGTCGAATCTGGAAACCAACAGTATGGCTGCAGCACATAACTATCAAAAAAACACTTCCACCAATCACACACAAACACATCCCATTCACAGAAACTATTCCTCCACAGATTGGTGTCTGTGATTCACAGGTCAATTCCTCCAGCATCAAACACTGAGCAAACAAGGTGAAAGTGAATGAGCCTTTCAAAGCAATAACAAAGTGAGAGGGAATACATTTACATGAGAAAACAGAGGACCACATTATTCTAACAACTACCTTTGCCAGGCCAATCTATCTACCAAATTAGTTTATCGTGTAATACCCTTCCAGAAGCTCTTCTGGCAGAAACAAGATATTATTCTCTTGGAATGGCCCATAGAAAGAGGGAAAAGCCAGTCAGATTCATATTTCATCTCTGCCATGGAAACCTCATCAGTGTAATAACCCTCCATCTCATGGGTGTTATTCAACCATCTGCTACTATATTACTTATCTTTATTTTGCAACTAATTAACAGCATAATCTTCTAAATTCAGCAAGTTAATTATCATTATTGTGGTCTTTGCAGCATCATCAGTCCTTGTAAAGTGCCGTCTCCGCGCCCCCCGAGAGCCGGGTGGGGGCGGGGAGCGCGCAGGTTGAGCTGGGGGTCTGTTTTCTTGACGCAGGCTCATTAGGTGTTTGCTGATGAGCTGAGTGCGGTGGGAGGCGCCGTGAGTAAGAGGGGGGATGCAGGTCAGGCAGGATTCTGCTGAACAAAAGGTTCCATGCAGGGTGAGGCCGACTTAATGTGCCTCGCTGAGCGTGTGCCAAGATGCCCCCAGCTGGCTTTCGCAGGTTGCCCCCCCCCCCTCCTCCCCTGGTTGGCCCTGGTGACGGCGTGCTGAGCGCAACGCTGTCTACGCGTTTGTCATCTCCGTACCCCATGATCTCCGACAACTCCCTGCCCCTCCCCTCCTTCCTCCTTCATCCTCGCCAGTCAGGATCAATCCTTCCCTCCCAACACACACACACACACACACACACACCTCCTCTCCGCAGTTTATCTGTTAATTTCCACAGGCGGAGCATGCTGCGAACACTTACAGGTTCTGTGATCCGTGCTTCATCACATTGCCACCGATCTCCTTCACAACACTTTATATCCCTGCCCTTCAACTATCACTTTTAATACAGGACAACAAGACTGCTGTGACCGTCTTCTCCCCACAGAGAAATACCTGCAACACGTCTGTTTTTGCTCGTCGCTGGATTATGCTAAATCAGTGGGGCTGGCACTAATGATTGTTTTCATTATTGATTAATCTGTGGATTATTTTCTTAATTGAAAGATTAATCACTGGCCTACAAATGTCAGAACATAGCTGAAAAAAAGGCCCTAATGAACAATAATTTAAAAAAAAAAAAGCACTTCCACAAAAATAACCATTATTCTGTTTTATTGTTTTTTCATGCTGCTTTCAAAGCTTTTATTTTTTGTTTCTGTTTATTTTAATTCTGGCTTAACATCATTTTAAATCCAGTTCTGCAAAGTAGTGGTACCACACAAATGCATTTTATTTATCTGTTATTATTATTTTTGGCATTTGGTTTAAGAAATAACTATTATTTTTGTTTAATTTTCCGTCACTCAGCTACACGTCCACATGGAGACTAACATCAGTCTCCTGCAGACCCGGTCTTCCAGCAGCACCCTCATCCTTCTAAAAGAAACCAGCCTCATCGTATTATTGTTCCCTTATCATTAGGCTCTCTCATTACCTTGGTTGTTATCATCCCTCTCAGATGGGAAATTACAGATTCAACATGGAAATGATATTTGATGTGAGCAAAAGAAGGGATAATAAATACCAGCTTTGCTTCTGATTGGGCGGGCTGAGGCTGTGGCGAGGGAGGTCCTGGGATTCCGGGGACGTTAGGCACTACGGTGACAGGTCTGACAAGCTGACAGCGGAGACAAAGACACAGATCAGCACAGAGAAAATTAGTCTACGGCGGTAAAAAGGCAGGCAGCGCTCCACCACAACACAAACACACACACATACACACACACACACACACACACACACAACCATGGCAGGCTCTCAGAGTTTCCTCATATCTCAGCCTCATTAGGTTGGATGGCCTGTTATTTTGTGGAGGCAGCGCCACATGGAGATGCAGTGTGCACGCTAATGAACCTCTGCGTGCCTGCGTGAGAGCATATGGACAGGGAAGCTGAAGAGAGGATGGAGAGACATGAGTCAGAAGGCCAGACTCAGGCCTCCTCTCACAGCCGCTGACAATGAGACAGAGGGGAGGTGGGGAGAGCTGGAGAGGGAGAGAAGAGAGAGAGAGCGGGGGGGGAGGAGGAGATGATGGACTGAAAGGGAGGCCCACTGGTGGCTCATGTTCTCCATCTACTTTTGCCCTCCTTTGCTTGTCAAAGCCTTTCCCTATCCCCACAGACTGGGAAGATAGAGGTTTTTTCCCTGCTGTGCAGCTATCAGGAGATAATCATCTGCTGCTCAGTGTTCCACACAGACAATCAGGACTACAGTGAACAATAAGACAAGCTTCCACATGGGGGAGTTCAAAAAATACCAAGCAGACCTTCGTTTACAACATATTTCCTATATGCGATGCTGTCATGGGCTGAAGTTTGCGAAACACATCAATGGTGTCGTCAATCTGCTCCGCCAGAAATCAAGATTTTAATTGTACAAGGACAAATAGCTGTAAAGTATGCTGGACTGAAGCCTGCTGTGCCTCAGCCAAATCCTGAGTCTTTGCCACAGTGACACTCAGTTGTACTCTAAAGTCCATTATTTCACTCAACCTCTTTGGCTTTAAACAGGCTGCCAGATCTGAGGTGCCAAAGCTGTAAACAGTCCAAGTAGAGTGAAGAAAATAGTGATATTAATGCTTCGCTACACTGTAAGTGTAATAGTGTAAGTAGTATAATAATAATATGAATGTCACTTTAAAAGGATTTCAATTTCACTGATGTGTACAACTGTCCATCCAAATCAGATGTAAAATGTCATTAATAAACAGTCAGTGAAACAGAGCTGTTAGTGCAGTTAATGGATTTCACAATGACACTGCTTTGTTAATAAATAACTCATTTTCACTTGTTAGTGACACACCTATCTGTTTAGAGAGTAAAGAGTGCTGCATGCTTTTGTAACAGAAATGACCAGAAAGCTGAATGCTGATTTCATATTTCTGCTTTAACATACTGAAGCACAGTGTGGACACAATAAACTGGACAGAACACTCACAGGGATTGTAGTTGGAATATGTACACTTGAGCTTGTAATTGATGCAGGTATAGCAACTGGCATGGTCTGGCCATTAGGCAGCTGTAAGAGCACGGGGAAGGTGCCAGACACCGGGCTGAAAGAAGAAAGGAAAGAAATCACAATGAAGTAAACAACAAGCACCGTTCTGATTAACACAAAAAACACAACATGTTATAAATTAAAGACACGTCGGATTACTAATAAATTAAAGATAATGTCAATCGCAGGCAACAACTGATGGAAAGTAAAATGTAATCAAGACAAAACCCAACTAAAAAAACAACTTAAAAATACACCTGTTGCATAACAGAAGGAAACGATATAATTAAATGAACACTTGACCTTACAGTCACATCAAACCTAATGACATCAGTATTGCCCACATATGTACCACTGGTTTCCAAGTGATTCTACGGTCCAGGAAACATGTTGGGTTTTCACAATAAATCATCTATGTCAGTGTTCTCAAGCATTTATTTACATATTTTATTCCTATTTTTGCCAATGCAAAACTTCTCTTGAACTTGCACCAACAGTTCTTCAAGTCATTATCACATTCAAGCAGAACTGCTGGAAAGTTCTATGTTTTTTCATCCTTTTTTAATTATATGGCTGAGCTCCACACACACAGGTTTAAAATGCAATGTGTAGATACATGTGCAAATGCAGTGTTTACCTTAACTGTAACCTAAGAAACTTACTGCAGGTGTGAAAAGCACTTAGTTTTACAAAGCAATGATAAATACAACATGCTGGCTTGCTTGTGCTTCACTATACTGTGACCCACAACGTTTTTCAGTAAGTTACTGCCCATTCTCTCAGTTAAACTGGTGTCTAAGTCTCTTCCTGCCTCAAAAAAGCAAAACAATAACTGAAGCTAGAGTTTAACCACCACAGCTCCCCGGAGGTTTTGATGTTGCACCTCTGCCAAATGCTAAAATCATCAAACAATTAGCAGGAGGTAAAATAAAGGAAGGCAAAATAAAGCTTTAAAGTAAGAACACTGGCAGCAATGATTCTGTGAAAACTCCACTCATTTCCTTCACCACTCAGAATTAAATAAGCAACATGAACTAACATTCGATTTATATTTGAGCAACACTGATTTGATCTTTGACGATGGAACGTGCGGTCTACAGCGAGGAAAAAAAAGGTCCTGCAGAGCTCGAATAAATCATAAAGAAACAAGCACATGCCTTATGAGTTATGAGCTGATCAAGACAAAACTGCACAAAAAATGATTTTGAAAAAGAAAGGATGATTTAATAAAAACTAGGATTGTTTTTGTTTAAAAAAATGGACACATTGAGTTACTTACACTATAGGCCTATTAGTAGATGGGACTTGGGTAATAACAGAGCTAGATGTTGGCGATGGGAGAGCTTGCTGTATTACAACATTAGCCTCTGAGGTTGCTAGAAGTACATTGGGAACTTGGAGGGATGCAGGATGGACTATAGTGGATGTTGGCAGTGAGGCTGGCTGCAAAGATAAGTCCTGGAAACATCATACAAGACCTTAGCTGTAGTAAGTGTTGAACGAACACCAGGTTACTTGATTATTACCTGTTATATGATGCTGCTACTTTCCAGAACATTAGGAACAGGAGTAATTTTTTTTGAACAATATAATATTTAAATTTGATTAAAAATTCCAAACACTTCAAACATGACAATTTATACCAGTGGATGTGCAAATTCCAGATCACAGAAACATTCTTCGTCACAGCCTTTTAATCGCTCTGTGATTAGCAAAAATACCAGAAGCAGGTTATTTAAAATGTCTACCTTGTCGTCATTCGTAGTAGACTCGGGGTGAGGCAGAGGACTGTCTCGATGTGCCTCTATAGTTGTGGGTTCCTCAATTTTGTTGCGTATGATCGGTGTCGCGAGAGGTGACAAATCCAGGGGCAACTACGGAACAGCGAGGAACACAGATCAGCACAGAACCGAACATAAAGACAGGTCAGATGATGTGCTGACAGGTTGAACAATGACAACAACCTTTTTAATGTCATCTTCGGTTGCTTTTTTGAAGTCGTGGTCGAACGGACTCGCGAGTTCGTTGAAGAGCCCAACCTCCTCACAGTTCTTTAAAAAGCGGGTGGGTGTAGGGGTTTGGTCTGCAGGGGGAGGAAAAGCTTCAGTACAGTGAGCAACAATCAAATCTAAAGATCTCAACCCGAAGAGCACTCACCAGCAATGATAACACTGTCATTCCTTGCTGGGCCAAACTTCAACGTCATCTCATGTTTGTGTTTGTGGACGGCCAAGTGGTCTTCATTTGTGAATCTCTGTGTAAGATCAAAAACACGACACAAATAGGATGATGAGACATGATCTACAGGATAAAGTCTGGGAAAAACAGTTCCGCTTAGAGCTTTTACTGAGGTACAGCTGCTAACATTTTGACAAACAATACACCTTCTACTTATTGTACACAAACTCTATTCAAACATCTTCAGTGCCGCTGACTCTAACTCTGTGGAAGACATGTTCCTTGTTGAGATGTCACCTCCTGAATCTTACTAAAAACTCAAAAGGTGTTTCTATACATATGTTCATGGACTGAATAACAGAAATAATTTCAATGACACATAATTCAGCAAAACCACAGCCTCTGAAATGAGTATGAAGGTAAGCCAACACCTGTATAAATTAGTTTTAACAAAGCAACAGCAGGATTTATTGCCGAGTGTTGTACCAGAATGCATTAGCTAAGTGGGTATTCACCTGGCAACTATGTACACAAAGCTAACACTGATGGCACAAATGGCATGTCTTCAATGTTTTGGGGATCTGAGGGTTCGTTTTTACATTATAGTTAAAATCACACAGGATTAGATACAGAGAACTCAGAGCATCTCATCATCTGCACTGTTATTGGTCATGGTGCACCTCCACACCTTCAATCTGCACTCCTTTGATAATATGTATAAATGTAAATATCAATATATCTGCATCCTCAATACTCTTGTAAATAATACTACAGTTTTATGGTGCTATGAGATGACTGCTGTTGTAAATATGCGCTATACAAATAAAATTGAATTGAATTGAAATATTTATTATTGCACTAACTCAGCAGAACAAATTCTTCGTATTGTGTAAACTATACCTGGCAATAAATCTGTTTCTGATTCTGATGTAACCCATAAAAACGAGAAAAACAAACCTAAATGAATATATAAAAAATCGATTGCAGGAAATCTACACACTTTAAGATTTTAGACCACAACACAGAGGGAAACTCTACAAAGAACAAATGTTTCTAAATGATTTTACTTTTTTCTTTTTAAATCACAAAGAAAAAATATAGCAACTAAATTATTTAATCATGGTAAAACCTCAGGATGACCAACCAAACATAGTAAGAAACTTCCGTAGGACCCTGTAGGACCTTCAGGGGTCACACTATGCTTTTGGTTAATTAAATAGTTGTAAATGTGTTTGAATAGTTGCAGTACATCCAGCATTATTAAGATATCCTGCTGCTCTGTCTTCTATAGGGGACAATTGTTTTTATCTTAGTTCTAACAGCATATATTTGAGTTTATATTGAGATTGAACATAGTATGTTTATGGTCCAATCTAGCCTATGTATAGACAGAGTAATAAACAGTATGTGATAACAGAGAGGACTTACCTGTCCACACCCAGGAGCAGTACATTGGAAAGGTTTATCATCACTCATATTTGTTACCTCACCCTATAAGAAAACACAAAAAAGTGAAATATTAGACGTGGGGATGTGAATTTCTGTGTGTGTCAGTGGGTTTACAAATATGACTGTTGGTCCCTCAAGGTGCACAGTAACCGTTATGGCAAAAAACATAACCATTAAAGCACATGCAAGAAGCTGATATGTGAGTAGTGTCTGGTTAAAGTAACACTGTGAAGGTAGGAGGAAAAAACAGCTGGATATCTGGACAAAGCCTGTCGGTGAAGGGCGGCTGCTTCGCTTGTTTACACCTCAGAGTCATCACAAGACGCTTCTCGGTTCATTTATTTTGGTCCAAACACGCGACTGACTGAGGCGGACATCCGCAGCTATTCTCCGCCGACTCTTTCGGCTTCTGTGCTGTAAATATAACCGCTGCTTATCGACACGCCACCAAACAAACACCTACAACGTTACTACAGAGCCCAGCGATCATCTGTTCCAGTCGCTTCCATGGAATAGCCTGAGCCCTGCGTTAACATACAACCGTCGCCATATTAGGACCTAAATATGACTGTAAACAGAGGAGATGTCAACGTTTGTTTCGAGAGCGTTTCTTTGCGACGGAGCACAAGTACCTAACGGACCCAGAAATAATGTCGTTTACCACAGCTTTGTAGCCATTCGCTTTGAGTTTATGTGGTCACTTACCCCTCAGCCACAACCCTTGATTTCCAAAATCCCACGGCTGTATCAAAGTATCGCGAGAGCAGCTTGGCGTCTTCCGTAAACGTCACACTGGTGCAGCTCCATAGGCAGAGCATATGAGATGGGGCCAACCAGATGCTTATTTTATCATTGACTCCAAAAGTAGTTTTAAGACAGATATAGGTAGATAAATCCACACCAGACATGTTTAATGAATAATAATAATAATAAAAACACTACTTTCTTCCAAAAGTTTCAAAAGCATTACAAAGATGTCTGTTCTTTTTTAAAATCACTTGTAATAATGTTTTTGTATACCGAGCACAGAATGTCTTCAACTTTAGAGAGGTGTGCTCTTCATGTGTATATTCTGGATTCTAGAGGCCTAAACATCACCTAGTGTAAGTTGTATACTCTGGTCACACTGCACCTTGATGCTTTAGAATAATTTAAATGTCTATATCTCACCTAAAAACTGCATTGTGGTAGCTGTCAACTTTATTAACTTTCCCTTCCTTACTGAATGACTATAGAACTATGAAATTGAGTCACTTATCCTATATTTTCACCCAAAGCTATATCTATAATGTAGTACATGTTAAAAAAAAATTACCAGTATGGACATTTTAAAATGTTACCCAGTGTCCTAAACTAACTCAGCTACAGGGGTTACCTTTATTTGGCATTCAGCTTTTAAATCACCAAGTTTAGGGGTGCAACTCTCTACTAAAAACTTTCCAAGGATTTTCTTAGGGGGTAAAAACCATTCAGTCATAAAAAGTAAAATGTGTATCAGTTCCCCAAACTAACAGCAACGTATTCAAATTCTTTTGTGACAAGCCAAACCCTAAAAATACTAAATTTACAATTACAAAACACATAAAGGTAATCCTCACTGCTTGAGAAAGGCTTTAAGAAACAATTACTAAAACCGGCTTTTTTTTTTTTTTTTTTTTTAAAGGTTGACTTTACTGTTTCAGCTGTTTACAGACAGAAAGGTCCAATGACTACAATTTGTCATCTTTTTGAATCCTTGCAGGGACTTTCATGATGCAAAAAAGTCAAAACTCATTATTTAACTCAATTAAATCATCTAGATTTATTCAGTGGCATTTACAAAAGCAAGCACTCACTTGCTGCCTAATTACAGTATCAGTTTAACTGCAGCTGAACCAAGAACTCACTGAGGTGGACCCTATAAAGCTTGTATGTTTTGCTCTGAAAAAAAAAAAAAACAAGGCTGATTTATGTCAAGTCTAAGCAGCTGTTTCACAGAAAAGATGACATTCATGAAAGCCAACTGCTTCTTGTGTTAGCATGACATTCCAGACAAACGTTACTGCCAATGTTAAATAGTCAAATACATGTATTTTAATCACGTAATTTCTTACATTTGTACAATACATGTTTTGCTTATTTCGACAGTGCCTGAAAGACTTGAAAATGTACATTTCCATGACACCAACACGGAACAATTTTGGTAGCCACAATAAAATATGTAGTCACATCTGTAATGAAAGTGTTGTTTGACAGCAGAGTTTTACATAGCAAACAGGATAAGGAAAGCAACCATCAAACAGAACAGTCCCATGGCTTCAGACAGGGCAAATCCCAGGATGGCATATGAGAACAGCTGCTGCTTCAGAGAAGGGTTCCTGCAAACAAGAAGAAGCCGTCAGTGCATCTGGAGGAAGCATCGGAAATGTATTATTGTTTAAAGAATATATGTTGGTATTGTCAAAACATTAAAACAAACCTAGCATAGCCGATGATGAGACTTCCGAACACTGTCCCAATTCCAGCACCGGATCCAGCTACTCCGACTGTGGCAGCTCCAGCACCAATGAACTTGGCGGCAGTGTCAATGTCCCTGCTGACAGCACTGGTCTGGATGCCTCTCAGTGTGACCTGGCTGAGGGGGCTCTGTGGCATCACAGCAACACTGCTCTGTAGCAAGAAAAAAACAAAGACTGTAAATGTCCAGCTTTCAATTAAAGTGTAAAAAGAAGCTATTAGCTGATACACAAAACAGTGTGGCAACAAACAGTATGAGTGTCAGTTTAAATTTTCATGACAGTCCCATAATATTAACATGACACTCTGAAAAGCTATCAAGCTGACAAGGAGTTAAAAGCTTTTAAATCAAAATACAGATCTTGAGTTTTTAATAGTTTAAAAGCCGAAACAGAAAACCTAAAGTCAGAGTCTAAACATTTGTGATAGCACTCATTTCCAACAATCTGTAGAGACAATGACAAAAAACATTTCACCTAAAATAAAAAATAAAATGTGCAGTCCTCATTGAAAGCCTGCATGTCATCTTCTTACCTCTGTTTTGCCATCAGGCCTGGACAGCACAGAGGCAGACAGGGGTCTGTAAAGAGCCCGGGAACCAGCACGGACCTGCAGCAGCCACACAGATACAACAGGTTCAATCACACTACACAATCAACAGGACATAAAACATACTGTATTGTCAGTAACTATTCTCAGTCTGCAGGCACACTAGCAGGTGGAAGGCACCTTGAACGTCACTTGGTCAATCACAGTGTCATTCACTGCAGTGCACACAGTGTACATGACCTGTGGCATTCAATGACTGCAAGTACAAATTGTGCTAAGTTTAAAGTTTGTGCAAACCTATAGCATCCACATAATAAAATAAACGTGACTATTAAGACAGACAATTATACATTCCTATTGTAGTATAAGCTGGTTAGCCTGTTAGAGCCTCTAAAACCAATAATATGACCTTGGGAAATGAGAAGCACCCCAGGCTACATGTACTTTGCAAGTAACAATGCACAAATGTATAAAGTTATCATTTGTGTGTCCCTTGCTCAGGCCTGTGTGTGAGTTTAGTCTGGACTGGCGGCTAAATTCGGCTAACACAGGGTAGAGATGACCTTAGCTAACGGCTACCATTGAAAATGTCCGCTGTGAGCTTAGGCAATGCCACAGTGGCACATATTTGAAGCTAACTAGCATGCACCTTCTCTCTAAACATTAAAGCTGCACAGCCTCCATGCACGATGTCTGACATTCAATGCTTTACCATTAGCGGGCTAACCTGCTGGCCTACTCCGCAGATACCCTTGCCAGTCGGCTGCAGTCAAGTTCAGCCAGAGGCCCACCGGAGTTATTCGTGATATTCAAAATAGCAAGAGTCAAACTCACAGCTCAGAAACACGCCGAAGAATAGAAACTCACCAGAGCCGGCGTGGAGACGAACTTTGCACAGGCGTACATTTTCTAGTTTAGGTAGTTTTAACCGGTTCGGTCAAATCTGGTTGAAGCCCGGGTCTCTCTGAGGAAGGAAGACCGGAGAGAAGTAAGGTCAAACGGGTGTAAAAATGCTCCACAGACAAAATAAAGGCATTCATATGTACATTCACATTCATTCTGCATGCTGTCCTCACTTGTGCGCTGCAATGTGAAGCTGGGAGAGAGGATGAAAAGGGATTTACAAAGATACGCTTCTCATTCAAACTGCCATTACACACTTACCGACTGCAGAGGTCGAACCACAGTGGAAGAGTGCGCCTGCGCGGTGTGATGTGTGTAGAGGCCCGGATGAAGACTGTGGAAGGTCATTTCACAGAAACTTTATTTAAAACGCTCGCCGGAACAATGTTCATTCACAAATTAGTGGTTTTGTTTACACCTACATTTAATTATTAATGGATGCACCATCATTTTGTGAATACAGTAAAGAAAAGAAAAGAAAAGTTAGTCAAATATATTTTTATTGAAAGAGAAAATGACGGCATAACCAAGGATAAAACAGGTAGGTTCATGAGCAGTTTTAGTTCTGATATTTTTTAGTTTGTTTGTTTTTTTCTAATTCATCAAGAATATTTGCAATGCAAAGTTTGACACAGGTGAAAAAGGCAGGTGATAATGCAGGATGTGCCTTAAACTATTAGTCTGGTGTATTTTTCTAGTTCATAAAGATCAAAACACTGAACTAATAAAATAGAATTCCTTTTAAAATGAAGTTCAGCAGCAATCCCCTCAGTGCATCCACACGATCACACATTTTTTAAAAGCAAATATAAAACATAACATCCATTAGGGCAAAAAACTGTATTGGCAAGTGTATCTATGAAAACAATGAGATAGCTTGTTCTTTTACAGATAGCTCATTTGGTATATCAGGAGTTATAAAAACAGTGGCATCACTAATGTTGCAATTCTGGATATGCATATACATGCTGAGCATTTATGAAAAAGCATGGCTTAAGTAGTGCAAAATTACATACACAGTGCAGTTGTATGTTAACATATGTAAACGTGTATTTTTAATAAATGAGTGAATAAATCAGTCCTACTGTGTATTGCTTTGCCTTTACACTAAAGCCTGGTATTGATGATTCCTCTGTGCCACATACCTTCTTTTTGGTTCAAAAAAGCATTTAAAATGGATAAATGGACATGGTACTGTATTTTATTTTAAGTCACCTCTGCGTGCATTGTCCTGCTCCTAAAAATAATCACTAGAGCAATCAAGCCAGGTCTGAAAATAGCCCAAAACAAATGCCCTTGTCACTCCAGCTTGAGAACCATTGGCTAAAAGCTACAGTGCCCTGCAGCAACACATTGTTGATTTTAGTCTGTTTACAGGATTTGCTGACAATAACAAAAGTAAAGAATTTTACCTTAGTTTTTATAGGCATAATCACAATATATCTGACATCCAGAACTGCTGAGGCTTGTGAGTGTTTGTCTTGGTAAAGTTGATAACCCAGTTGTAGGCAGCTTATAGTTTCAGATTTATGTCCATTATCAACTGAAATAGCTCCACAGAAATGGCAATATAGTGTTTGTTTTGTGATCTTGGCTCCAAGGATGAGCAAAATGTCACTCTTTGGGTCGTTTTCTCCAAAAAAACATAACATTACTGTGGAAATTCCACTGTCTGAGGATACCCAATGTGTCAGGTACAATTTTGGGAGGGTAAATTGTTTAAAATGATACACACTGGAAAGCTTTTTTGTCTCACATCTTGAAACCATGTGAAGGAAAACATGTATTTTAAGGGTTTATTTGATTTCATTAAAGCTGCATTTACCAGTAGACATGACCAACCACTGAGTTTGA
This sequence comes from Stegastes partitus, assembly GCF_000690725.1. NCBI lineage: Eukaryota > Metazoa > Chordata > Actinopteri > Pomacentridae > Stegastes > Stegastes partitus. The sequence continues at coordinate 155,820 of NW_007579068.1, read as the reverse complement.
AGTATCATCGATCATTTCTAATATTTAAAATGTTTTGAGATGTGTGTAAGACATAACTGAACTTTGTGAACTCATTAAATCAGTTAAATGCTCAAATAAAGCTGATTGGAAGAGTTCAACAGATTTCTGGAGGAGCTGTTAACAACTGAGTTGCATTTGTTTCTGCAAAGCCTTGATGAGAGACAGAAATAAAAGTATGTCACCTACTTAGAAAATGCACATTTCAAAATGTCCAATTACTATACATTAAAAGTGTTTTGGCACACGTGTATGTATGAATGATGTGGCAAAACCAGCTGATGACTAATCTACTCACTCTTAAACATTGCTCAGCCAGATGTGGAAATGAGAGTCTGTTCAAAAGTATAAAATTCTTGGCCATGACAGAAATGTACCAAGAAATAACAACACCTTTGATTAAATTAGTGTGATCCTCAGCAGTTTTTCAACAAAATTTTTACATTCAGCACAGAGCACACACTGTACAGCATCTCCCCCAGACCCTATTTGTTGTCAGACGGACTACATCGTGTAGACCATTTGCAGGTGGAGGCGGAATTCAACCCACATTTCAGCATTAGTTTTTCTCTCATAACAAAACCTGCCTGCCGCTGTCCACTACTATCACCTGTTGTGGTGCGAATTTAACACTCTGTCCGGGGGGACTGATGGCTCGGGGCCCTATCTGCGCGTCTCACAGGCTGATGGTGGAGCTGTAGGCTACCAAGACCGGGCGGATTTGTAATCGTGATGAATGACTCCACAGCAGCTGGTCTGTGATGGAAAGGTAATGAGCACAGGGAGCCTGCCTTTGCTGCACGCTGGCTTAAAGGGAGGAAAGTCCCAGTGGCTCTTCAGGTATGATCTTTTCAGTTTTACAACGAACATGAAACCACAGATTCCTGACCTCATAAGCATTGAGTAGAACCAGTCAGTGGATCACACATCTATCAGAAATACCGGAAAAGACAGTGACAGAGCTGATGCATTAAGAAAGGACAGAAAAGCTGTGTTCTATTCTATTCTATTCTATTCTATTCTATTCTATTCTATTCTATTCTATTCTATTCTATAATTCTCATCTATTCAGCTCTCTAGTCTTTGCTATTGTACTCCTGTCTGTTCTATTCCACTCTCTTTCTGTTCTGTTCTATTCTATTCTTTGGTTTCCTTTCCCATTTAAATCTATTCTTCTCTATTCTTTTCTATTTTACTTCCATTGCTTCTGTTTTATTCCTCTCTGTTCTACCAGAATCTGTTCCGCGTGCTTATTCTGAGCTTGTTCACAATGTGTAATTGCAAGAGCTGCCTTTTTCAAATGACTGTGTACCTTTTCTAATGTGCAAAAAATAACAATATTCAAAACAAAACCAAACCTTGGTATCACAACAACAGAAAAAAATGTAGTGTGATTTGGCAAAACTGTGTTTAATGAACAGCAATTAACATTATCACAAGCCACCAACTTGTTATTGCACCACTCTGTGTTTGGCCTGTGCAGCCTGAGACGTGAATATCTTGTAGAACCGACGACAAGGTGGTTCTCATGAAGGCCCAGCAGAGGGTGCAATAGGGTCTGATGTGATCACAGCCTTTGTTGCCGGGGTCACGGTAACTGCACAAAAGAGATGAGAAACATACACTTTCCACAACAACGATGGTTTCAAAATTCACGGTGATCTAATCGGGACAGAATCTTTTCTGTTCTTGATATCTGCCCAAACAGTGAACCTGTAGATAAAATGCTAAAATCACATTTTAGTTCTACTGTACCTGGCTCGGTCTGAACCTCTTAATCGCCCTGTTAATTATGTATGTGCAGAAAGAGCGAGCTTTCAAAGTAAAATTACCATATGTCAGATATTTAATTTCTCACTACTGGTGCTGAATTTCTGTTAATGCAGAATGTAAAATGAAAGAGTACACCGTAGGCCCAAGTGTAATGCACCAACAGAGCTAACCGAATGATAAAACATGAAGATTTACAATATATTAATTGCAAGACAGCGCATATCAAAGTGGCCGTTAACTACCTGAGGTCAATGTCATACTGTCTAATTAACCGGGCAGCGGCTGTGTGGTCCTACATGGCTGTGGAAGGTGGAGAGAGCAGCCGATCTCACACCCCCACCCCCCTCCACCCTTTACCCACCTTTTACTTCCTCCCATTCAGAGGCACGCACGCACTCGCTGTCTGAGTTCTTGCATAGAACACTCTGAGACATTCCATTTGCATGCCCGCCCCATCAAGCTGGATGCACTCAGACTGGTAATAAAAGGCATTGACCCCCTTAACCTTTATGAATTACAATTTGTGCCTGCAGCACGTCCTGTCAGAGGCCTCAGAAAAGCAGGCACCTCAGCCGGGGTGTGTGCGTGTTGTTTTGCAGTTGTTAAGGAGAGGGGAAAAGGTTTTTACAGCTCCTCGTCGGAGCTTCTGACAAGCAGGGAGGAGGCGGTCTGACAGCAGAAGCAGGGTAGGGAGGGACTGCAGCGTTGCTGATGGCTCCATGCTAATCTCTATCCCTGGATGCTGCACGAAACTACTGAGGCTCCTTTCTTTGTCAGGATACACAGCCTGTAGGGCTACAATTCATCTGTGTTCTACCTGCGATCTCTTCCTCCTGCATAGTGAAGTAAACCTTTCTAAATGTGTGGACGGAGAGGGAAACCAGGAAATTAGGTCCAAGTATGAGATGAGAACACTTGTTGATTAGTTTAGGAAATATAACTGACACACACTGACTTAGAGGAGATAAGAGCTGCAGAACATTTATATTTATCACCAGTTAGTCTGAGAATAATATTACAAATTCATCATTTCTGCTTTAAGCCTATTGACTGAGTCGTACATAATTTGGGTTCTGAACTGTCGGTTGGACAAAACAATGGCTCTTAAGATGTCTCTGGCAAATTGTAAAGAATGTTTTTGCCTATTTTTTCAGACATTTTGCAGAATATTTGCCCTTTCTGCTTAAAAAAGGGGCTGAAACAATCACCTGATTATTAGTTGCAGATTGATTGTCTGCCAGTTGACTAATGAATTAATTAAGTAGTTGTTTCAGCTTCATTCATTTTTCACTCTGCAGCTTAGATTTAAGTTACACCAGTATACAAACACTGTGCGCTGATCAACATGCCCCTCTGATAAGTCTGGTCTCAGCTCTAGTTTAGTTCACACACGGATTTTATTCAAGAAGTCTCATTAAAATCTCTTTTGCAGAACAGTTGAGAACAAACATAGACAAATTCACAACAAATTCTGTAAAGCAGTTGCTACACACACAGATACATGAATTAAAACATTCAGAAATGTTATTAAAGTATGAACAATCAGAAATTTAAAGTGCTTAAAACACTAATTAGATCAAAAACACTGCTCAAATATACAAAGTTGTCTATAACTCTAGTGGTTGAAACTGCGTTTTGCTTCATAAATGGACAAATCCTGGGTAACATAGAACCTTTTTTTTTATTTTTTCCGCTAAAGAAAACTCTGTTGAAGTAGTGGTATTTCAGATACCTGCAGTTCTGACAGGAGTTAAATACTACAGGTCACAATGGACTGTAAGGTTTAGTACGGAGGAGTATTAACAGGTGCTCTCATGTCTCATCAGTGTAGTTAAAGGGAAAGTCAGTGAGTCTAATCCAACACGCTTTTTGTCAAATTTAGTGAATATCCTCTCCTCTAAATATGCCCGCTAGCTGTCTGTTCTGTATGTGCACTGAAAAAAAAAAAAAAAAAGATCTGGCATTCGTACGCAGCCGAGAGTCAAGAACCACAGAGTCTTTCTCTAACTGCTCTCATTTTAAAGTACATTAGGCTTCGGTTTTCCATTTCTGATCTAGTGTGGAGGCTGCAACACACAGAAGTGATCAAAGCTTCGTGTTCCCACCAGTAAAGAACCTTGTTTTCTTTCTTTGCTGATGTAAAACAAGTCAGAATATTGATTCCGATATTATTTCTTCTAATTTTGGTTCTATATTATTGGATCAAGTTGAGATTTTTAAGTCTCAGAGGGAACATGTAGCAGCAACAGCAGTCTCAGTTTAGATCACAGGGACAGGACTAGAAGAAAGAAACACTCTCTGGATAGCCAGTGCAGCTAAAAAATGTGACTGTGCCATTTTTCCTGGGTGGCACAGTTGATAATTACTGCAGCGATGATCATACACCATGATAACACTTGCAGTTCTATTCCCCGAGCAAACTGGAGAACAGGTGGAAAATCAGGTGGAGACTGAATCCAGGTCACATCTCTGCAAAGCCTCCGCTTGTGAATTATTTTTCAAAAAAAGAAAGACGCGATTCTTTAACCTGTGTGGGCCATACGGAGCGTCTGAGAACGCTCTTCACTGAGAGCGTAGACAGCCTTCAAGCAGCTGCTCCAATAATCCACAGTAGGAGAACAGGCAGCTTCCTGATACCGCTGGAAATCATCAAACAGAAATGCACCAGGCATTCTTTATCTCTGAAAGATTTAAAGGACATTAGCATTCGCAAAATTGATTTTTCAGCGAATCCATAATAACACTGATGTTGGTGCTGCTGCTGAGCAGAGCAGTTGCAAGTGGTCTAAGAAATGCTGAAGCCTACAGTATCATTAGTCTTTATCCTGACTTTTTAGCTAAGTCTGTAACACCTCTACATCCACTGCATGCTTTCTGCTTAGGGGTATTCAACTGAGCAGGGCAATTTTATTAAATAATTCCTTAGCAGAAGTACTATAATGCCAATATTGGCCTGATTTTAAATAAAGTTTAAAACTGACATTGTGTTCCCACAAACACTGGCTCGAGCTGAGCTTTAATCCTCTTTCCTTTCTCTGTTTAACATCAGGAAATTCAGTCAGTGACTGTGTGAACAGGAGCGTGGCTGACAGGGGCAGCCGTGCGATGATTGGTTTACGGATCTCTGCTTTCTGTAGTGACTTCAAGGTCACTAAGATTTACAATCAAATGGCTTATGACACTTTAGTAAAAGCCACCCAAAACTGATGACAGGAAAAGAGAAGGAGCCGGCCACTTTAGAGGAATCTGCTTGACCTCGCGCTGTGGTCCATGACTAGAATGTGCTGTTGTCTGTTTTTATTACCACACCCAACACAGATATGCACGTTAGTTTTAGCAGACAGAAGGTTGTTAAGGACGGCATATGGAGAATGGATTTGATAGACAGACACTATATGGTGCATACAGTATAGTGGATTAGAAGAACGGTGCATTTCAAGCTCCAGTCAAACTGCAGTTTCAGTCTACTACACAAAAGAGCAATTAAATATGATTTAAAGGCCAATCTGTAATGGCAGTGTGCTGCCCCCTATTGAAATATTATTGCTCTACTACTTACTGTTTAAGATGGTGATTTAGTGTGGAGTTTTGTCGACTTTCGTTTATTTCAGTCGTCACTCTGAAATTTAATAGCTGAGTTTTGATTTAAAGAGCATTTAACTGCTAAATACGTGTTTACCTGAGCATGGAGGCGCGTTGACAAAGCTCTGTTCTTCTGTTACGCAAAACAAATCTGCATTTCGAAATAATGATGTCTTCATAATATTTAACTACAAAGCATATAAGCAACTCTTCAGCTAACGCGAATCCGCCCAAATACAAGCAAAAGAAATAAATGCAGGTTTTATTTCAATCATTAACAAAATCACCTTAACCAACAGTGGATATGAGACTTGTTACACATAAGCTGATATTCCAGGCGTGTTTACTTAGCACTCATATGGAACGCTGTTGATTTTTATGGGACGCATATGGCTGCGTTTTATTGTGCTCAATTAAATCGCTTTAAACTAGGATTAACTTTTTGGAGTGGCAATCCATTATATAACGTCTCCTTACTCGGAGGCGTTCACTGCTGCGAACGTCGCCTACACACTGCTCACCAGACTGGGGTGTCAAATATGAGGCTGTCACAACAATATTTAGTGAAAGAGCCCTTCCTGCTTTTAATGGCCTGACCTACATCCCAGTTCAGAGAGCTAATAAAGGCAGTCTGGTGTAGGTCCTGGAGCTGCACAATGTCACTCACAGATGCCCAACTCAGCAAGATCCGGAATGCTCAATTAGTTGCTTTTATAGGCCCCATTAATATGCATTAACTCTCTTTCCAGTGTACGAGCACAGACAAACAGTTGCTGCTGGCAACATATCAACCAGGTAACAGATTTTTTTTTTTTTAAAGCCCTTTCGGAAACATAATACATTTTGGCACCATGGAAGCCTATTATAGAAAGAAATAAGGAGCAGGACCAAAAATAGAAAGTGGTGGAATGTAACTAAACACATCTACTCAAGTATTCAGCTTCAGGGTACATCTGAGGTGCTTGCATTTTACTTGAGCGGGTTCATTTCCTGCTACTTTATAAGTGTAGTCCTTTATATTTTATAGGTAAATATTGAGGAGCTGAAACGATTAAATGCTTTTTTGATAATCAGTTTTTTAGTTTTTCCAGCAAAAATACCAAACCTGAAACTAATTGCTGCTTTTACATGCCACGTTGCCCATATATGACATTTTAATCAGTTAAACGGTTAAAAAATAAATAAAAGCAAGACAAAAATGCTACAAACAATGCTGCACAACAGTCACAGGGAGCCAGATCTTTGCATTTCCACAGCCTCAGATCCGCTCTTGAACCAAGACAACAGATAGCTCATCACAGAAACCTACACAATCTGGTACCACTCCTCCCACACAATAAACCGATCTGGCACACAGCAAGCTGAATCAATCATGGCACTTTATTATCCTGTCACTAGTCTGCTTCCTGCAAGTGTGTTTACCCTGTCCATGGCCCTGCGATTGTGGCTGTTCAGTGTACATTAAGACGGACATAATTGAGATTGTGGGCGGCCGAAAGTACAGGGCTCAACCTGTTGTCGTTAATCTGTCATATCGTCGAGAGTCACAGCAGCGGTGACCTATAGGAGGCTCCACCTTGGAGGCACTGCTGATGGCGCTTTGTTGTTCATGGCAGAGGGCCTCACCTATTTCAGGTTTATTGGTTTGCCACCAACGGAGAACCCAAAGAAAGTGTGATCTATTGCCCAACCTCTGGCTTCAATTTCTCTGCTCTCGCCCTAATCCATGGCAGGCGCTGCGTGTTCAACAGTGACTCTCTTAAAACTCATCACCTCTGCATTACATAAAGGTATTCATGATCTGAGTTATTAAGGTCCAGACCTATCCGAAGGTGTTATGATGAAAAATAAGTTGGAAAAACTCAAAGGAGGAGCAGTCATGCCCCATATAATGAAAGCTTAATACTGCTCTTTGTAATATACTAAATGATGCAGGCAATCAATTTGAATTAATTCATATGCCTTCAGATAGCAGCAGTCTCTCTTTAAATTAGATTACTGATGGTTGTGCTGAAAATTTGCCTTCACTTTGTATAAATTAAAGCCCTGGAAAAGCATTTACAAAATAACAAGATATAAATGAATGCAATCGTATCGTTGGAAAAGGTACTTTTTACAATCACGCAGCATATTAGAAATAATAGCTAAATCGTGCCTCAGCGGCCTGTTATTAATTACCTGACAAATAGGACCTGTCTGTTTTCAAACTGAGTTATCGTGGCGGCGAGAGATCACCAAAGAAAATTAAACAGAAATCAAAGTAGATTTCTATCATCATAATTCTGATTGTCAGGATCACCTTTCCCGAGATGGCTCGCAGCAGCACAACAAATCCTAGTTTTTATTAAGTGCTTCAATTTGCTGCCGTTCATATTTCACATTTATGTTGTGTTTGCAGCAGAGTCATACATGTATCCTGTGTTCCTGTAATTTCTGGTATGCAGCGTGATTTATTAGACGTGGAAAACAGAGAATGCTGCCGTGGAACTGGATCTAATTGATAGTTAGAGACGACTCCGCTTCTAACGAGTAATCTGTGGCATCTTCTGTGCAAAACAGCCCCGTTATGTTTACACCACACTAACACGGAAACGGCAGCGGTAACAGGAAGGTTTTTATTACATCATGCATTCCTTTTAACCAGCCTTGACAAAAAAAAAAAGAAATTCACAAAAGCAATTGGTTAAAACCTCAAAGAGGATGTAAGTATCTGGCTCTTCAGAATGTGGCTTCTTTTATAGCGGGGGCTTATATCAGCCTGGAGACCCATAAGTTATGAAATGTCAGGATCCTATGCATTCTAATTGAGTGTGGAACAGTTAATGGCTGTGGAAATTCAGCCGCTTGACGTCTTATTCCCCTGTGTGCCGTTTCACAGCCAAGCCCATGAGCCTCAATTAAATGACAAAATGGGCCCATTCTTGAAAATAACAACAATAAAAACACAAGCCTATAAGGCAATAATATCAGGTCTCACCTTGAATCAACAATGGTCACAGGCTGCAAACGGCTAAACGGAGACGCTCTGCTAAGAGGCCAGACAGGGGGTCTGTGCAAGATCATTGTAGACAGGATAATGCAGGACTAGAGCTCCTTATCAGTTTAGATGCTGATTATTTCTCAATCAATCAATGAATTGTTTGGTCCATAAATTCTGAGAAAAAGATGCAAAGAATGTTCTTCCTAAAGCTCAACTCCACATCTTCAGATTTCCTGTTTAGTTCAGATACTCCATTAAATGTCACAAAAGACTAAAAAAACTCACATTTTCACACTTTATTTGATTTAAAATGCAGATTCTATTTCTCACAATTGAATATTAGGTTAATCAACTAATGTTTAAGCTGCATACTGAACATATAGTACATATAAAACAGTATAAATGAGAAAACTGTTTAATTACTTAAACTTCAAAGTGACATACAAGCAGGTAAATCTCGGCCTGTCCCTCTGCACCCACAGGAGTGTTTTTTTTTCCAAGTCTTTCTCAGACTCAGGCCTACTTTTACTATCAAACTAGATCATGTCCTAAAATATATCTTCCCCCCCCACCAAAAAAAAAAAGTTAAAGTTACCTATGTCTTACTGAGTAAAACTTTCTAAAAATCCAGAATCAATACTGCCTAAACCTTTTTCCATTTTCAGCCCGATGTCTGCAATCTATAAATACACATGGAGCATGTCCTATTAAATTCAGTGATATGGTGAGGGGCTAAATATTGACCCAGTCCTGATTGGAGTAGATTTTTTTCACACTCTTGCTTATTGTTTTTATAATTCTATGACTTTAACCCCTTTCCTGCTTCACCGATTTCACGCAACAAACAATAGCTTTTCAATAATTCAATTTATAGCTCAACATAAATGGAATTCAAAGGACAATGCTGTTGCAAATGAACACGGGCGATGCTTTTGACTCCAGCAACACCCTGGGTGCCAGAGGAAAGGGAGAATATTTATTTTTACGGTTGCCTCACATTCCCATTAAAACGAGGAAGCTACATTTCCAAGCATGTGGTGTAAAATGTAATATACAGAGTTGAAAGAGACAGATGGTGGAGTGAAAATCTCATGTGGCAACACTGTGCAATGGTACCACTGCAGCCAGTGCCAATGAAGAAATCCTCCCAAAACCATCCAAGGCCAGATTAGATCTATTAATACACGTTCATGTGCATCTATCATGCTCCTGTTCGCACACATGTCCGTCCCGATGCTTGTTCATCATTTATTGTTAATGCCAAAACCGCCGAAAAGTGATGTGTGGGAACGGATCTAAGACACAAGCACAGAAATGAATTACCAGCCTATTTATTTATCCGGGCCTTTCTGTCAATCACGGCAATAATCAGAACTAACTCATTCAGATTTTGAGAAAATGAAGGATGCATTCCCTCCAATTTTCAATTTGGAAGTGGCAACTATGGCCATGATGAATGTCTGAATAGTCCATCTTCCTCCTCTCATTTCTCCTAACCTTTCCTGACAGCTTAGATATTGCCTACCTGGTAATTTGCTCTACAATAATTGTTACTGTGAGATTTCCCCCAGCTTTTAACAAGGATTCTTAACACCCTCTGTAGGTGACAAAATGCAATTACAAACACAAGTGCCCCATCGTGACTGGTCATCAGCAGCTGCCACCTCCATTCCCCAGCCCCAACTGATTCCATTAATGATGATAAAAAAAAAAAAAAAAGTCATGCAGACAGATTCTGCAAACATTTGCTGTGAATAAAAGTTTAATTAAAAGATATGAAGCCGCTTTATTGATTAACAACATCGGTGATTAAAGCGTACGCCTGACATTTTTTATTTTTTTTTTTTTTCGCCCAGCCTTTGCTATTTTGTTCCCTCTCAGAGATCGTTTATTGTTGCGCGGGCCCTGTTTATTGATAAGTGTGTTTGATGAATGCAGATGCGCCGTGTTCGGGAAGCGGGCTTGCTGATGGAGCGATCATATTGTGCAAAACACCAGGCTCAGGCAAGAACAGCTGTTGCGGCTCCATCCACTGGGACGCCATGTTTCACCACCACCCCGAGTGCACATGCAGGCATGCTGCTGTAAAGCTGCAAACCAACGTATTCACAGCGCCCTAACAACTCTATGAATTTTATGACACATCACCAGAGCTCTCTCATCTCTGTCCAGCACTAAAGCCTTAATTATTGGACTAATTGCTATGGCTATATTCATCTCTCCGTAATCCTTTGGTGATTACATTTTGTGTTCAATACCAGGCTTATCCTTTAATTAAAAGGATTATTAACCTTTAAAATGGAGCCACGTGGGATTAAACCCTCGAATGCTAGTGTCAAAAGCAGTTTTTTTTTTTTTCTTTTTTCTTTTTTTTTACTAAACAAGCTGAGAATGGGGCACATTATATCCATCATAACCTAGAGACGGTGGGGCTGGTCAGATAGCTCATGGCTGCGCTACATGTTAGCCTTTTCAAGGAGCTGACTTACGGCAGCAATCAGCCATCATCCATATCTCCTTCCAATTAAACTCTACAAAATGCTGACACATTAAGCCCGCTGAGCTAGCAATCAGTGCAAATAGATGGATAATGATACAGTTCTGACCAGAGAGCGTCTAAACATGGTGAGAACAAGGTGAACGCGTCAATGGTAAAAAAAAAAAGGAGAAAAGAAAGTCATTATAATACAGACAGCGATTTCTTTACCAGCTTTCAAGGCCTTTCACCTCCAGAGCAAGTGAGTTCAAAGTTCAAAGTCAGCCTAAGCGGGGCGTGATTGAAAATCATTGGTAATCTTGGACAAATAAGAGTGTGTTTCGGACATGGACGGCGGTTTGATGGCACCTCATTGATTGGACTCTTTGTGTACACCTGAGTGAGAAGCTCTAACGAGGAACACGCGCTCCGATTAGTTTATGAATACATGAATGTGAAGGATGCTCTGTTGACAACATGGGTGTCATGGCTGCTCGCTCTGGTCGCCCAATGCGGCATCATTTTGTCTGATCAATACCCGCCCTCATCAATAATGCAGCAGAACTATTTGGCACCAATGAGGCGAACATGAACCATGAGCAAGAGACCATGATGCTGAACCCGCCCACACCTCCTCCCCTCCTCCTCCATCCTCAGCTGAGTCAAGCGGTTAGAATCAAGAGCTGTTTGCCCATGCCAAAGCCACGCTGCATTATCCAGAGCAAGTCTTCATTTGAATGTCCTAATTAGTTAATTAGTTGGTGGTTAAGGATGATATGAGCATCTCATCAATCTCTCTATCTCTAAAAATAAACACCCTGGGATGGCAGTGGTGAGTCATTAGACTACTGATGACTGTGGGAAGTGTCTGTGAGGAGGAGAGGTCTGCTTGTGACACTCCATATTTCCACAAACCACCCGGCGCCATAAAGAAGACTGAGGAGCTGTTGCTGTGAGCATTGTATGGATGACAAGCCAAGCATGACATAATGAGTTTACAGAAACTCTGAGGAGCTCAATTAATGTTTCTTCATGCGTAACTTTGGGGATCCATTTACTTGTTTATCATTGATGGAGGGAAATGAGAATTAGATATGAGAATGAAAGCTGTGTTTGTATTCACAAATTATTAAAACAAGTTTATTTTAAGGGGGCATTGTTTATGCCTTTAATTTCAGAGAGGCTTCTGTTGAAGCGGCTGTTTTCGCCCCCGCCGCACTCCTTCATGAAGACTTCTAACAATTACTGCCGGCAAAGTAGCAGCAGCGCGGACAGAGATTTAGTTTGTTCTTCATTTCTGCAGCACAGCGTATGAAAGAAAGAGGGTAGAAGAGGAGGAAAGAATAGGTTAAAAATAGTTAGCATGTGGCAGCGTATGATTGAGTTTCCAGGGCTCTGAAAATTCACTCTAATTATTCAACGGTATCCCTCTGTCATCCTTCCCTATATACATTCCTTTGCGCGGAAGTACAAGTGACTCCAGCTAATATACATAATTCTGCTACTTAATTGGCACGGATCGGGTGAAAGTGGGCTAGGAAAAATCCTCAGAGACTAATAGGGGCACATATCATTGGCTCCATCAGAACAGTAGTCCCATAGGTGATAGAAGTCAGCAAATATTTCATGAGCTGCACTATCAAAGTACCTCACCTCTGGAGTCTTGTGCACTACCCTGCGAAGAACACTCCGGAAACAGTCGAGCTGTCAGGTGTATTTATAGCAGGCGGGCCGATGACTGATGCTAATGCCATGGAAATTATGCAGTGCACTATTGCTGTCATAACAATATGTTAGACTTAAACAGGAAGGTTAACTAAACTAGTCATTTAAGTTATAAGTGGGCCACTGGCGTGTGTCTGCGTACACGGCTATGGATTAAGTTGAGAGCTGCGGTAACTCATAGGCATGGTCCTAGATTAAACCTTGTGTTGATTTTAATAGGTTAGTGTTAAATTGAAAAGGGGAAAAAAGTGGTATAGGTTAAATAGGGGATTCAATTAAAGCGCCACTATGGAGGAGGCAAGAACATGGACGAAATGCCAGAATTTGCCTACAAGTAACACAGCAAAGCCTCAGAAACAATCCAGGTTTTTGTTGTTTTTTTCAGACTGACTTCAGCAAGGAGGATATTAGCTAATTGACAAGAATGTCGAATTAAATGGTGCTCCAAGATAAAACATCTAAAACAGACAAATCAAAATTGCTGCATCACTATTGCAACAAAAACTCATATATCTGAGGGGGCTGCTACAAAACTGTATGTACATAAAAGATGGATGCATTATGATGCCACGACAAGCTCCAAATCGTGTTCAATAACTGTCCCTACATGTAGCCAGGTTAGCAGAGAAAACCAAAACATGCAAACACTTAATTGGCGTGCTGGATGTGGTGAGAGCAGCCATTCGCAGGAGTCATTAGCACTGATAATTAGCTCTGTAGGATTTCTTAATAGATAGGGAATATGAGGATATTTTGCAGGACTGGGTGCACCCTAGGGTGTCAGCACTGTTCAGTCAAGATGCTTCAGTATGTAATTACAAAATGAAAACGCGGCAACTGCATAAATTATATAGATTCGAGGACGGTTGCAAAACAGCCCAGTGGTTCACTGCACAGTTCAGGCCGCACATGGCGACGTGTTGATCACGAGCTTGATGTTCACATCCCATTTAATGTTTACGTTGTTTTATCTGTTTTGATGTTGGAATAAATAAAATAAGCTGAGCAGGGTTTTAGATTTGAGTGACTTAAGCATTGCCTCTGTTATACATATCAGTAGAGTATTTATTACTGTTAATAACCTCTGAGACAGTATTTTAGAACTTTTCCTGAGAGATAACAATCTGGAAATACAATATAATTAATTTATTATACCACAGCTAGCTTTTCACTTTTTTTTTTTTTTTTTTTAAATTTTGTTCAATACACATGTCAGCCTTTAAAAGTGAAACTAATATAAGTAAGGCAATACAGCGAGTTATCATAGAAATTGGTCGTCTAAGTTTCTGGTCTGGTGAATATGGTTGAGTAATAGATAACTTTGACCAATGAAAACCACTTTAGGGTTTAAAAAATGTGTTGTTTTTGGTTTAATAGCCAGGATATTTACATTTTCTAAAGTTAATGTAAGTCAAGAATTTTAATACACATATTTTAGATGAGTGTAGTCGGTCGCTGTGTCATACAAATAGCTAACCACGGCCATGTGGAGAACAAGCAGCGGGGTTCTGGGACTGAAAAATGAAACCAACAGTCTGTGACAAACAACTGCAGTTCCTCGAACGGCCACTTGAGGCTGCTCACAAAAGAAAGTCAATCCCTATCGACCCCCATGTTAGAATGCCCAACGTGACAGTAGAACTAAATGTGTTTACAGCCTGATATAATAAACAGTTTTGGTCTCTGTAGCTAATTCCCCCTTCATATTAACTGTACAGAGGGTGGATTTTTGTACAACTTACTCATTTAAATTATCTTAAAGCTTAAAGGGCTGTTACAGGACAATCCATGGCCCACTTCAGCTCCACTCACATGCCCCCTCTCGGCTCATTTTTTAATTAACTGGAAGTTAAATGTAGTGCGGCAATGCCAAAGTGGCCACATCTGGAGTCACCACACTGAATTTCAAACCTTTGAGTGATATCATGGCGGCTTCATCCAGGTTTCTATACAAGAAATCAGGCCTATAATTTAGAAAAGCATTTTACTCAAGACAACAATCTTCCATCTAGACAACCCATTTAGCTATGTACTGGTAGAATAGAATAGGATAGAATAGAATAGAATAGAATAGAATAGAATAGAATAGAATAGAATAGAATAGAATAGAATAGAATCTTTATTGTCATTGTCACCCTCACAATGAAATTAAAAAGTGCCAAACCAAACAGTGCAACATTTATGTCAAAATAAAACTAAAGACTATAAAAACTGTAACAGAGTAATTACAATATATTTATTTATATATATATACCTAAATAAATAAGGAATTACAGGCATGCAAACACACACCCATACATCCATCTCTTCATTGTATGGGTGTTTTACCTGTCATCTTAGTTTTTTTTTTCTGATATAATAGGCATGCCTTATACATTTTCTGAAATTCTGTATTTTCTTTTGATTTATATTTATAAAAAAGTTAATTTGCAGTGGAAATAAGCGAAAATATTTTTCTTCATTTGTACAAAAAATTGAATTAAATAATAGCAAAAGTACTTCATGTGGAGACTTCCTCTGCTAAACGTGTCACATACAGTACAAGTGTGACGTAATGACAACATTTAAGCAAGAGAATTTAACTTTAGGAGCACATTTCAAGGTAATTCTAGTCAAGCGCTACGATGGAACACAAGGCTACATGGATGGTGTCATCAACCAACCAACCTCCCGACACCTCTGTGTATTCTTACAGAACAAGGCCCTTTAACCTTTCTGAAATGAATGCTTACTGCCGCAAAATCTAAATGATCGGCCTTTTAGTCCTCTGATCGTACTTGGTAATCTCTGCAGTGATCAGCATTTCGGTTGAAACCTGAAGAAACCAAACACTAAATAGCACAACAGCCCCACAATAAAAGGTTCACACTATATCAAAACAAATTGTGGCCACTAAAGGAATCAATTTTTGACATTTCACCTCTATCTATAAAGAGTTCACTGACCCTGGCTTTTAAATTTACAGCTCTGCACAGGCTCTATCAAAGTGTTTGTCAGCAACGCATTTTGTTGAAAGTTTTAGTGTAACACATTGCAGATCATGACATGTATGGATTTAATGGGCCCTTGAGCCCCCCTTATATATCTCATGTCGTTCACACAGGATAAATATCTTAGCTCTCGGTGTAATAACACAGGAGGAGATTTGTGGATGAGACCCCCATTTCTAATCTTAGATCTATTAAAGTGCTTCTGAATGAATCATCAAAGCTGTTGATGTCACTGCGGGCTTGTTAGCTGGATCCTTGAGTCAATAACAATTTCTGATGGGGTTTGTAGGAACGGTCACAAACGATATCTTTTTACGAACAACTGTAATGTTTTCTAATGAAAAGTATATACAAACATATGCTACTTGTATTTACATTTTGCTTTACAAAGAGTAGGAAACGGATGCTGACATTTTGAAGGTTCGGTTGCGGAGTCCAGAACTTCACAGCTCAAGGTTTAGGTGGGATGTCAGCAGTCAGGTAAGCAATGGGATGCCAGCAAAGAGAAAAAAACAGCAAATATAATCCCAAATCTATCTTTTCCGGGACAACCCACCGGCCGGACTTCTTTGGAGAATCAGAGAGAGGAGAACTACTCAAGCTGAGGATTCCCTCTAAAGCAGCAGAGATGACTTTTTCCATCGAGGTGAGAGGCTGTTCAGTTAGCCCAGGGAGAGGGATCATGAGTACAATATTGACTTTAAATTACAGCAATAGCTGCTGCTCATGCTGTCTCAGGACCACGCTGCGGATCAAACACAAAGATCAGGCCGGGATTAGGAGAAAGCCACTGACAAGCACAGAGCCGCCTCTCTGCTGCGGCAGCACACACACTCACACAGCACCGCCCAAAGCCCACACTAAGCTCTCCCCCGCCTCCAAACATGTAACACACAGACCTTACAGTCGGCTCATTTGGAATTTCAAAGCCAAAATTGATTACAAACAAAATTACCTAAACACGAGGGGTAAAAGGCGGGGGGCTCGTGAGTAGACCCCGTCAGCGCAGATCTATTCTGAGGACAAGAGGATGGCAGCATTTCCTCCCTGACTCCCAGGTTTTGCTTACAGGATACAGCCGTGTTCTTGCTACACCTTCTAACTGGGCTTTTATTTTCCTTTTCCTGGCAGTTAAACACAAATAACAGCATGGATGATGTGCTGGGATTCATTGTCTGTGCTCAGGGAGGAGTGCAGGATATGACTGCTGTGATAAATGATCATACCTTGTGCTTGGCGTGACAAAGGAACTGCAGCACAATCTGCATGTGCTCCATCCTTTCGCCATCATTAGGTGTAATTGGGACTCATGGCGAGGCATGTTCTTTTTTTTTTCCGCTGTGGAAGTATCGCGAATGAAGCTGCTTACTCCCTAATAGAACAAACTAGAGACGGGAGAGGCGTCCGGGCCACTGCCACAGCAATAACGCCGCGTCCTAATATCACACCTGCCTTTAAATGGAGGCTCAACAGATATGTGCATGTGTCAAATCCCCTTAACTCTAATGTCAAAGCAAGTCTATTGTCATGTCAGACTCCCCTTTTTTGATGTTGACCTTCAAGGGTGTGCACACAGGGGCCGTTATTGGCATCTGTCTGAGGAAGCGTGTTCCTTCAGTATAAACAGCAGTGATTACAGTGCTGCTCATTAGCTATACGGGGAATTCACAGCATTGTGTAACAAGGTTAAAACAGACTCATGAATCCCAGTATTTTTTTTCTTTTTCCTCCCTGCAGCACTATTATTCATCATTAGGACAAGAATATATAGAGTATATACAGTAAGTTGGGACTAAACTGCAATAGTGATAATAAATGTGGAGGAGTAAATGTGTGTCCACGTTGGTCAGTGAAATATTCCAAAAATCCCATATGTGCTCTTGAAATGCAGCAGAGTAAGTTCTGGCAGCAGCAGAAACACAAAGTCTTTGTTTCGTGACCTCAGTCTGTATATCCTTTCCCCTCCTTTCGAATCAAAGCCCCCACACCATCTTTAGCATTTAGAATTAATTGCACAGTTATCCTCAAATTAATTCCTAACTGTTTTACAACACACAGAGAGAAAAGGGCAAACCAATTATTATTCTGTTTTCACCTTACAGAGGGGGATATTATGCAAATGATCTTCTCTACATGAGAAGGAAGAGGGGCTTTATTTTCCTCAGCAGATGCTGCCTAGACAGTCTAGCGTTCTGTGGGGGACAGGAAGTAGGGATGCTGTGAAGATCTGATCGCTCCACCTGGCTTCCTACTGACTCCATATCCAAGCAATAATAGAAAACACACTGATTAATTATTTATTTTAAAGAATCTTTTTTTTTTCTATATCTCATGCTGGACAACTAAGGTTAAAAGGAATGTTCCAAGTGCTGTCTGGAAGTATTTTACAACTTCTGCGCTTACGAGCTGGAGGTGTTTCTTGATGGAAGACAAAGTCCCTTGGCTAGGCAGACCTGCAAAATGTTTTATTTGCTACTTTCCCATGAAGTGAATACATACTAAGACTGAGCGGCGAGCCTGTGAGCCAAACATCAAAATGTGTCTGACAGGACAGCAGCGAGCAATGCTGGATTTCAGAGAGGACAGGGGGCATCTCACCTCCCCGGGCTGCTCCGCACTTCTGACCACAGCGAGTGTTTATTAATCTGAGACCTTGAGACCTCGGAGAAGTTGCTAAATAAAAAAAAACTAAAAAACTGGAGACGCGCAGCATTTCCAAGTTCTTAACAGTCAAGGGCCATAACGCTTTGTGAGCTGATTTAAAAAACCAGCTTCTTCTTCTTCCAAGGTGGAACAAACAAAAGCTTTAATGAGCTGTAATGATGAGTTAAGGTCAAAGCACTTATCATCTTTACAAATCAGGAGAAGATGTGCTCATGGAAATAAGCTCCCATGAGTATCCATCATCACCTCAAAAAACTGCATGCAGTGGCACAGCTCCAGGTGCTCGAGCAAATTGGGCTTTCGATGTGGAATGGATCAAACGTCGGCTCAATATTCATTATTCTCTCTGACTGTGATCTGCTGCAGTTCTGCGAGTGGGAGAGGGTAATTGTGTACCTCATTGTGCACGTGTTTGGACCAAACTTAATCATGATGTCAGGCTGTTAATAAAAGGTTATTAAAGGAACAAAGATCCAGGTTTTACATATGTTCGGCAGTGGAGGTCTCGGGAACTCCTGTCTCTGAGGTAAACATGGGCCCTCATGACAAATGATGCTCACGCTGAGATCAGATAGTTAACAAGAGATCCCCTTATTAACCAGGTCTGCATAGATAATTGGCACTTGAGCCTCACATTTTGAATCTGGCCTGAGCAGTGTCATTTATCAAGAACCCGAGCATGCTGTCAGGGCTCCATAATAAGCTGCGGTAACTGATGAATCAAGATTAGGCAGATAGATTGAGAATGAAGGAGGAGAAAATGGGCCACAGCCGCGTTGTGAGAGGCTTAGCCTGATATTCATAACATTAAAGTGCTATTATTCCTTATAGGGACGGATCTGTCCGGCATTAGCACCTACGGTTGTAAACTAGCTGCAGCCTGACAGCATCGTGATGAAGAGTCGCAGCACCTTCGCAGTAATCTGCAACACTTTGTAAGCAATCTTCGGATGTTTTCACGAAAAATTCAAGATGTATGAAACTCTGTGTACCCATGAATATCTTCCATTAATCAACTGCTCCATCATCAGGAAAATAATCAGCAACAAATCTGATTTAAATTGATTCGAGCAAAGCATCTGTGGTTGCAGCTTTTGAAGATTTGTGTCTTTTTTGTGTGATCTATGATAGTAAACAGAATATTTTTGGACTGTTTGTCCACATGTATGAACGATTTAAAGATGTCACCCCTGGCTCTGGGATTTTTTTTTTTTTAATTACTATTTCCTGACAATTGTTTAGATAAATATTTGTCATAGAAAATAATTTTGCAAATTTACTGATCATGAAAATGATCACAGACCAAAAGTCAAGACAGCGATAAATCTCATTGTTTCCTCGGGTTCACTAATAACTATTGTTCTCAAAATTGAGCAAATTGTTGTTGTTCTACAATATAATTGGCACTAGCTAAACAATGCAGAGGCTCATTATGCCTATTACAGCTGTTAGAGTACATCAAGAAAAATAATAATATAAGAGGACAGAACTTGCTCATCAGAGCAGCATAATTAGCTGCATTATTTCCAGACTCACTGGTTTCCACTGTTGGTATGTTTCTTTTTTTTAAATGTGGGTCCGTGTGTGTGTTCGCCGTCCTTCCCGTTCCTCACCGGTATATAAGTGCAGATAATTACAGATGATGGGCTGGTGATCAGCTGCAGGTATGGGAGCCACCTCAGGCCTCGCCCAGCCTTGCACCTCCAGCACTCCCCTGCTCTGTCAGGCATGTTTGGCAAGCGTCTCCTTTCCCTAAGTCTCCAGCTGTCCAGTGGGGTGCGCCAAGTCACAGCAGGAGTGCGTGCCTCTCCATCTATGGCCCATCTCTTTCTAGGAGTGTGAGATGTGTGTGTGTTTGGGGGGTGGTGGTGGTGGTGGTGGTGGTGGAGGGGGTCCGTCTCTGTACTTGCATTACTCACTAGCAGACGGAGCATGCTGCCAGCACCCAGCATGTCCGCCCACGCGCCCCTGCCCTGCCGGTTAGACCTCACGGTTGGAGGAGATGATGGAGAGAATCTGGGATCCAGGAGGGGGGTGGATCCAGAGGAATCTGAGAGACAGAGAAAGACAGACAGAAGCCCAGAAGCTTACCTCCATCCCACAGGCCGATCCTCGGACAGCCCGACCTGATATGGTAGTCTCTATCTCCTTGTTGGGTTTTCTTTTAAGGGGGGGGAGACAGGGAGGGGTGTTACCGTAATGACAGCTGGATGATTTGCTTGGTTTCTGTATTATCACTTCCCCTTATTACTGCGCTACCAATTCTATCGCACAGACTTTGATGTTGAGAGCGCAGTTTCGATTAATTACCATTAAGACTTCGAGTTTGGCAGCTTCACTGACTTTACAAGATTAATTAATGGAACATATTTACAAAAACATTTGTCCCTTAAAGAAAGAAATAATGATAGAGTTTGACTGCAAAAAGAAAAAAAGTTTAACAAGCACCACTTTACATGTCTGTTCAGAGCATCTGAAGCATTAAAGTAGGAGCAGAATGAGTGAGTCCAAGCATACAAAGAAAACAAAATTAAATCCGTGTCTATCTTCTAACACACGAGAGTTATAATAAAGAAAGAAGCTCGACGGCAGCAGAAATATTCGTAACAACTGCTCGGAAACAATAAAACACGGCAATCAGATAATGTTAATCATCAGCATTGGGACAAATCCTTCAACAATAAATCCTCATCCAAATAGAAATAACTAGGGCTCATTACTAGCGGCCGGTATTACTTTCATGTGCCCACAGGGGGCTCTAGTGTACCACACATTTTACTGCCCGAGAATCTGTTAACTGCAGCTCAGAGACCGAGGCGCTGATTGTGTGGAGGGTAGACCTTTTGAACTGCTGTGCTATACGATTGATACAAACATTAACCAAGCTTATGCACAAATCAGAATATAAGCATGCAGTAATGGTGCAAATTTTAAAAAAGAGGGTTAAAAAAAAGAGTTAAAACCAAACCGTAAATGTGCTCCTCATAACATAGCGCTGCATCAAAAAGGCACCAAAAAAAAAAAACTGAGTGAACCTTATCTTGATGCTTATTATATATATATTTATATGTGTGTGTGTGTGTGTGTGTGTGCGTGTCTGTATGAAATTCCAAGGTGGTGAACAGTACTTGATGAGCTAGCTCTGGAGACCTCTGAATTTTAATGATGTTGGAGATGATATTGTGTGTCCTTCAGCTTGTTATACTGACACAAGCACTCCATAAATCATCATACCTAGCTATCGTAAAATCAATACCAAACTGCTACCTCAGCGCTAACCCGTAATAAGTTTTTCAGCCATCTAACAGCTTAAACTTTGCTGTAATGCCGTTCGACCTATAGGTTAAGATCAGAGCATGCTTAATTTGTTTTGTAATAGAGACTTTCTAATCCTTAATGAAGCGCCTATTAGGGAGGCTTTTGTTGGCACATTGGTGATCAGTTGGTGGAACAGCCACTGCAATTAAGTTTGAATCTTTGTCCTGGAGCAAAAAAAAAAAAAAGGAAAAAGAAAATAAAAAAAAAAGGGGGGGGGAAAAGAAAAAAAAAAAAAAGGAAAGCTTGAACGGTCAATAAATGTTAATCCAGTCAGAACTCGTCTGTGCCTTTGAACAGGACTCACGCTGGGTTTTTTTCACATGCACTTGTTTCATCCTTCCCTAAGAGAGGCCATCCCTTAAGGATACTGCCACTGATCCTGAGACCAGACTACCACTCACTAATAAGAGCCCATGTGTAAGCAATATTGTCCACATTAAACACATTATTAGTGAGCTTTGTGTAAAACATAAGCCATAAATGCGCTCGCGGAAATAAATGGAGCACCGCAGCTTTTCCATAAGAAAGGGGAAATAATGGGACTGCCATTGTGTTAAACAGTAATAAAGTTAAAATAAACATTTTCCGGCTGGAGTGAAGGATTCATGGCTGCTTTGTATTTTCTCCTCTTTCTTCCTGCTCCTAAATTCTCCCTCTCTGCATGCTTTATCCAAAACACCAAACTAGATGCAAATAACAAAAAGAAAACAGAAAATGACAAGCCTCATGTAACCTTGTGGGGTTGTGTTGTGTGTTTTTTTTCCAGAATGATAGCTATAACTGGGGCAGCATTTCTGAGACACACAACATATGTAAAAGCCTTTGCACAAGAGAGAAGCCATTGCCACAATTTCTGAAGCGTAAACAGCTTATGAAAGTCAAATGGATATGTGGCATAATCTGACACGGTGAGTCGCTGCTTCAAAAACATCCCTAACAAACCACGATGCCAGACAACAGCGACAATAGTTGCATGTTTTTAAACGCTCCACAGGTGATCGGGGCCGTGATTTTAGCCATTTGCCAGTCAACAAAAGTCGGAATGAGTCAGGTATTTAACACGGGAGCGTGATAATGAAAGAGGATTAGCCCCAAGAACGGTGCGTTTCCTGACTGCCAGCTCCCCGTTAACACTCCAGCGATTGTAGTATTAAAAAAAAAAAGGCTAACATGGGTCACCACCTCAAAATTTCCCGTCCGAAAGATTAAGCGTTAAAGTGACCTGGCACCGCTATCAGCTCGTTACTCATGTTTTTTGGCAAGGGGAACACCCACATACCCATGGTTTTTTTTTGGGGGGGGACGCTGACTTTGGCTGTGATTTACACGCAATAAGAGGTGGTAACCAATTGTCAGAGGTCTTGCTGGCTGACCCTGAAACATCTGTGTTTAGGGTCTGTTGCTGATTACGCAGCAGACAAGGCAGCAAGAGGACGATAAAACCCTGCCAGCAGAGCGGCCTGAAAGTATCTGACTTCAATGGCAGCACCAAGTAATGTGACTTTTTTTAAATGAAATGCTCAGCAAAGTGGACACAGTTTAGTCACATGGGTCTAAAGATGCTAAACTTCCTCGTGCTGGACCAGCGTCCTGTCTTGTCAAAACTCCATTTTTCAAAGATGAATAATTACTGATAAATCTCTTCGCCTTGAACTTCCGTTTTCCTTTTGATGTTAACACTTTTTCTGATACTGATGTAGATATAAATCACACAGCCAGGACTGTCACAGTTAGTTTCCTGACTCAAGGGGGGAAATTCACCCTCAGAACAGAACTGTACGTAATGTTTTATTTTTGTTGGGTACATGGGGATTTGTGGACGAGTGTTTCCCAGAGTTTAAAGTGATGGATAAAAATTTTTGAAAATCAGCATTTAATAGTTGATCTGTTGTTTTTAAACACAGATTATTTTAGTAAATAAAAAAAAAAAGTATTACAGAATTTGTAAAATCTTTTTTTTTTTCCGAATTTTATAAAATTTGTCTGATTAATATGTTTAGTTATCAAAAACAGTCGAATGATGCTACAATAACTGTCTAGTTGAATTCTTTAGTGGTAATTATGAGGCTGTGGTCTGTAAGTGAAATATATAATGCTGCTTTTGGAGTGTTTACAGACCTTTTTTTCAGATTTGAATTAATGCAATTTGTCAATTAACCCACTTTCCCTATTTAAAAAAAAAAATTAAAAAATCTTGTTTTATTTTAAAACACTGGATTTGAACATCTTTTTGGTCGTTGCAACCAATATATAAAAATATTCTTTCTAAAAAAAACCACACAGCAATTATTTTCGTTGGTGTCACTGTGCCCAAGCGTGATTTTTGATCTCAAAAAAGAACAAAAACTCAACCAAAGTGTTCATATTCCCCAATTTAAAAAAATAACTGAGTCTTTTCAAAAATTGTAATTGAGGATTCATATTGTTTTGTATCTGTTTTCTTTCTTTTTTTTTAGAGGACCAGATGTTTGTTCTAGATTGTGGTAGAATTTCTTTGAATTTTGACAAATTTTTAATTCATATTTTTCATGTTTTCCAACAAACATGTATTCATATTCCAGCTAAATAACATTATTAGTAAAAGATCACAGAAACAGACTGTCCATGATTTAACGTAAATGTCCACTTTAAGAAATGAGAGTCAGTCTGGTTTTGTGTTGTCAGCTTTAGTTTACTGGTATGTTATAAAACACATATGTTGCACTAACACACCCTCAATATCAGGTTTTTAATAAAGAATCAACACTTCAGTGGCACCGTACGCGTCCGTCTGTGCAATTGAAGTTTTGCACCACGCTCGACGTTCGCTTTGCCGCTGGAGATGGACCAACAGTCGTGAACTTATGAAAGATGTGGACATGGCGACTTTGCAGAAAATATTGGGGTAAATTGGAGCAGCCTGGTATCTTGCATGTCTGTCAGAGGCCTCCCATGCGGCTCTGATGGGGCTGTTAGGGACTGGCAAGGCCAAACCGGGGCAGGGAGCGAGGGTGGGTGGGGTGGGGGGGGGGGGGAGGGGAGGATTTACACTTAAGGCCGGAGCTGGGATCCGTCAATGTGGGCGGGTCGGGTCATCTTCAGCGTGACCTGCCACCTCTGATCTGAAAAGCACAATCTGACCCCAGTGCTGAGCAGTCGTCCCTCACTGTCACAAGTGTGCGTCATCTGAACGGAGATCTCTTACTGTAGAGTGATCATCCTACATTTTTCTGTCCATGTGTGCAATTTGCTGACATTATTTTCTTATGAGTTTAATGCAAATTTAAAGAAATTAAACAAACAAAGATAAAAAAATTGGAGCATAATTTCAACTACACGATGCAACAAAATAACACAACTGCATGAAGAACACAGCAGTGGCTTTTAATTAAAGCCACGCAGCAGCAGCAGCAGCAGCAGCCGGCCGCTTTGGAAAACATAGATGCAGTTTTTCACAATTGTATGATCTGCCAAAAAGTCCAGTCTCGCCCTTTGTTGAGCATCTACTAGAGGAAGAAACACGGATAATAAAGGTCTCTTTATGATGAGGCTCCTGCACACTGAGCCACAGAAAACTTAAGAAAAAATATCTATCAAGAGGTGGGAATTACATTGCCCTGTGCTGGGGTGGGAAAAATGAAGCAGGCATTTCTGAGCTCGCTGGCAACATAACCTTCAGAAACATCCTATTTTTCATTAGAGTTGTGTCAGACAGCTATGCCTTTAATAACATTCATCCCCGTACCAAGGAGAGGATAACTCAAGCTTTAGGCACATAATGAATGGGAGAATGGGCCCTGGCGCTGCTGAGAACAGGAGGGCTTGCCAAACAGGCAGAGCTGCACTGCTGCACTCGTGGCAAGCCTTTCACAGCACGGCATCCTCCTGCATTAACGCCATGCAAATGAACAGTCAGATGCTTCCTGAGGTGGCTCTCTAATGTGGCCCTGTTAATTACTGTCATTAGAGCCGGAGCTGGGAGAAAAGAACTAACAAGCCACCGTCCTCATGATCTCTGCATTTGAAAGTCATCTTCGGCGATAAAAACACGTCACAACCCCAGTTAGAAAATTGCAAATTGCTAAATTTGCTGACAGAGTGAAAAAAAATTCTGCTGACTCCGAGCCGCCTGCCGGTGATGGATGCATTCTTGACACAGTCTTGGTGTTTAGACTTAAGAAATAATGAGTATCAATGTCCCAGCCGTGGAATATGCAAAGATGAAAGAGCGCTGTGTGGGTTTAATTAAGGGAAGCAGAGGCAGGAGCTGCTTTCAAACAGAGTGACCCAACATGATCAGGTTCTTATTGCTGTCACTTTTGTGCTGAAATATGGCCGGTAAGGTACAGGCAGCGCTTTAATAGCTCCAACGTAATGTCATAGCAAGTCAGTCCCAGACTGTTAATGCATTGTAAGAGATATTTTTGTGCAGCTTGTCTTGGTTTCAGAAACACAGGTTAATGTGTACAACATAACATTTGAATAAGGCGTTTTGCGAGGCTCTCTGAATAAGGGCAGTTTTGTTTTAAGAACAGTTGAATTGGTTTTCACTGCATCATTACAACCACGGGGGGTGTGGGCACTCATTGTTTCCACAGTCAAGTAAAGTATTTTGTTTTACAAATGCCCTCCGGCAATTCACACTCCCTACATCAGGGGGGAGAAAAAAAATGTTTCTCATACTTCAGAGAGCAAACCAAAATATCCCCTATTATGTCTGTGATGCATCAAATCCCTGGTGTGGCCTTGAATTTAGTTTCTCCCCCAAAACTGGAGGGTGACACGGTCAATATATTCAACACACAAGGCCACTTCCAGGCTAATATAGAGGACTTTTCTCCCTTTTCCTTTGTTTCACTTTCTCGCTCTCATCCGCTTCTCTGTTTTTCAAACGTCTGTGCTGTTGAGGACAAATCAAAGGCTCTATTTTACTAATGTAACACTGAGCAGACTGTGAGGTGGCTGTGGGGATAATGAGGGACTGCAGAGATGTGAAACAGACAGGCTGAAATGGATAATTAGGACAGAAAGTTTCTGCGATGCCAATGACACTCTACAGGAAATAGGATCATTAAGTTCTATATCAAATCGCTGTAGAGTGTATGTATATAAAATGGCTCGTCCCATTCATTCTTTTCATTACAACTTTTCATTTCATTACAAGCAAGCTCGGTTTAACTCAAGGTGCAGCCCTTACCTCTGTTTCAGAGAAATGTCAGAATGTAGGCACTTTAACTATCTTTATAACTACCCGTGAATATATTTAGCATAATTACTGCTTTGACCTGCCGGAGAAATACACGACTACTTCTCATCCTTTTGCACGACGCTCCATTAGTAGTTATTCCGCAAACCCAGCTTTGTTGGAACATGAAGGTATCGGAGATGAAAGTTGCCGTGTTTGAATTTTTGGGGGACACGTGAATGAAAAGGGCAGCCTCGCAGATCCGGAGTATTTCACACCACGCCGAAGGGTTCGGTGCAGGCAAAGCGGATAATAAGCCGCGATAGCTGTTAAAAGGCATTTGAGGGAGATATCATGCTATGTTGCTCTATTATGATTAGATTTCTCCTTGACAATATGAAAAGATCAAATCAATATCTACTGAGATTTTGATGATCCACAAGCCACCCCCATCCGGTTCCCCTTTCCCCAGGCTCTATTGAGAGAACATGATCTGACATCACGGCGGTAACGTCAGCCTTTTCCTCAGCTACTGTGGAAATATGTAACTTCGATTAGCGGAACGCTTAACAAAATGACCCGTGTTTTGGATGTGCTCCCAAATGTTGCTGTTTGGGTACTGATGACGGGACCTATTGTGTTCCACTTTAAAGCAATTCAATTAGGAGTCATTAGTCCTCTGAGTGATTACCACTGGCCTATCGATAGAGACGAAGGACACACTAATTAAAGGGCATTTAAATGTTTCTCGGCTAAGAGTAATGGGGAGAAACACAGCATTTAAAACGCAGTTTGGAGGAAAATATCCTTGCACAGCAAATGACCGACATAACATGTTCACTTTGCTCTCTGCAAATTCCCTTTATAGACACATATACGGTAATGGATCCCACAGGAATACTAAAATGTGGTCATACAACAGTCACCAAGAAGCTACCAGCCCCGCTACAAAGCAGGTAAACATTCAGATGGTATGCTTATCCGCTTTGGAAAAAAAGGGAAAAAAGACAGATAAATGGCAAAACTGATGTAAAATCATGGCAGGTATTTATAGTACATATGTGAAAATGAATATTCCACTAAAGGGAAAGGGTGGATTATCTTTCATTTTTAATTGACTGTCAGTGTTGAGCATCTTTGAATTCATTGCATCAAAGATGGATAGGTACTTTCACTGCCTATCATGAAGTTAATTCCGTTCTTAGATGAATTGCAGTGATTATATCGGAGGAAGGTGACTTACTTTAAATCTGCTTCCCTTTTCTATAATATGTTTCTGCCTTTTCTTTCTCCGCTATATGCAAAGGAAATCATCAGAAACGAAACGGAGATGTTCCGTGTATCAACAAGACGAACGTAGGAAATCTTCGAGCTCGTCTTAATAACAAAGTTATCACACCCAAATGGAATAATAAAGCATTTACACAGGTCAGAGAACCACACTGGACTTCCACAAGTATTTCCAGAGACTCATCAGCCACAGCACAAGGACACTACACCTCCACAGTGTTGAGAGGACTGCTTTGTGTTAACATAGTGAGAGAGATATTGATTAAAGTATGATAAGAAAAAGCTCCAGTCCCAGGGCAGAGCCTCCACAGTTATGATTAAATACACTGCACAGAGGTAGGACCTATATCTCAGACACAAGCCAACCTTGTGCATCTATATACAGCAAATGAGCTTTCTCACTAATATAGAATCAGGGAGGGTGAAGGATCCAAAACCCTAATTATGGCTCTTTTTATATTAAAGAAAATACAGTCGATCATTGCGCTTTGCTTTGCGAATACCTTTGAGTTCAAGTGTTTCAGATGTAGCCACATGCTTTGGATGAGACACAACTGTCATGACATGGCTTTTTATTATTTGATCAAGGCTTGTCAAGGGTACAAGATGACAGCGGAAATGATGAAACGAAATACAGATAACATATAGTGGGAAAGAATTACGTGTATAATACTGCTGTAGCGGTGGCCTGTTTTCAAAACCTTATTATCCTGGATGTCATGTGTAACTTATATGATAGGTGTAGGTTTTTATCACCAGTAGAAACAATCACAGCAATCAAAGGTGTTTTCTTGCATACCTGTTATTGCGATTATGGACAGCATCGTGCAATAACTTCATGAGCACAGAGTTGTCACAATTAGATTAGGTTCACATTGTCCAAACTCCAATGCACACAAACGTTGCTAAGTAAATATTAACAGTTTGTAGTTTTTCCAAAGTACAAACTTG
The DNA here is from genome assembly GCF_000690725.1 of Stegastes partitus. Classification (NCBI taxonomy): domain Eukaryota; kingdom Metazoa; phylum Chordata; class Actinopteri; family Pomacentridae; genus Stegastes; species Stegastes partitus. The sequence continues at coordinate 126,889 of NW_007579068.1, read as the reverse complement.
TTCTATGCAAATATTTTCCATTAAGCTTAACAACAAATTCAGGTTTAGTTGCCATTTGTAGTCAGACTTTACATTAAACCTGACTTATTTATCTCAAACTAATATGTCAACAAAGTCAGAAAAGCAAATTTCAATAGGGGGTGCCACACACATCATCTGAGCCTTTCATTTTTTTAAGTTTGTCTAGAGCGTGTACACAAAGTGTCACGGTTCAGAATAATAATATATTTTCTGTTTCTGTGCTCAGATTTACATTCTGTGTTTTACTGTATACAATCCCAGAATGACATTTTTTTGGAATAAATAAATGTCATGATCGCAACAGGAACAGTGTTCTCTTGAGATTAAATTAAGGTTAGCGCTTAACAATCTGTGATGATCCCTCAAAAATGGCTTCATACTCAAAAAATAAACATTAAAATATAAGATACTGGCTCCAGGTGATAAAATCCTCTCGTGACAAACAGTAAAATATCTTTATTTTCATTCAATAAACTTTCTGATTTATTTTTTTTCTCCTAATTTTGATAAATTACATTAGCTCTCAGTGGTCTGGGGAGTCAAACATAAATACATGTGAAATCATTTCGTGGAGCGAGTGGAGATATGTGAAGCTCACAGCGGTATTAGAATACTGAACCTCATGCAGAGTATTATGCGGAGGATTAGAATGTATGAAATTCACTTAGAACTCGCATAACCAAGTTTTGGTAGCATAAATAGATATGCTCAAAGGAACATTTCCAGGTGGAAATTAAAAATGCCAGTAATTATCAGAACATATCTGAAATACTGGATCCAAACATGGCAGGACTGGGCGGACGAGACTCCACGACTTTATGACGCCTAAAGAAGAGACTTATGTTTAAACTCAGGTCTGTTAAGCTGCTCAGTATCTCTTATCTTTTCAGCTATATTTTCTTTAATTATAGTGAGGTGCTTGTAATTTAAACGAGTGCCACTTCACAAAAGTAAACATAAATTATCTGCAAATGTGAAAGAGAGCAAGGAACAGTTTCCAGATTTTCTAATAATGATAGAAAACATTGTTGTATTTTCATTAGTTCCCAAAAAAAAAACTATAATAGATACTAAAAACTAGATGATGCAATTCTGCATGCCGACTGCATTCCTCGGTTTTAGCTACACAGCCGAAATAACTGTGAAAAATGTCCCCTTGGTCTGACTTTTATTCCTCACCTTATTCCCAATGTCATTCATTTGCCACTGAAGGTAACAAGCCTTTTCCACTCGGTGCTCTGTAACGGCAGACCTTTAATAGCCATTTCCCGGTGTGGCGAGGGGAGAGAGGGGGAACATGTTTATTTGTGTGTCTGCACATGCTTCTCCAGCGATTCTCTCTGCTCCACTCACCCAGCTGCTGGCTGGAGGAGTGATTCATGGGCCTGACAGATGCCTGGTGCAGCTGGATCTGTCCTTGATCATCCCAAAAGCCTGGACAGCACTGTCATTCACCATTGCCCAAATTATCTCTGTATTGACTGCAGAACCCTCTGTGACAGCGCCGTAATGGCTAATTACCCAGGATGCTTTGGGTACTTTTAAACCCCAGAGTGTTCTCTTTGCTGTCTTGCCATGCGGCTGCTGCTGCTGCTGCTGCTGCTACCGTGTCGTGTCGTTTCTGAGGGCCACTGTTTTCTCTGGCCCCACCTGAGCGCCGCAGCCTGAGGATCCCGGAGCAAAAAAAACCATCAAGAGAAAACAAAGGCGTAATGCTCTCTGTTCCCTGAATTATACAGCAATGTAACCAAAGTGTTTTATTTTTTTTGTATGGTGTCAGTGAGAGAGACGCAGAATTTCACAGAGGGAAACATAAACTACTGTTTACGGTTTGTCTGGTTCTCTATCCTTCTCTGCATGTCAGGGGAGTTGCCTCGTGAAACACACACAGTTAATTACCAAAATCTGTCTAATGATGTTAGAAAAACCGGCTAGTTGAAATCTTTCTCAGTATGCAAATATGATTTTTTTTTTAATATCATGAAAACATGTTTTGAGGATCAACAAAAAAAAAAATAATTACCAGAAGTTTCCGATGCCAAACAGCTCGCTCATCTACAATTCTAAAAAACCTCGCGATGCTACTTTAGTCTTTGAGGTGCGTTTCAGGAAGGAAGGTGACAGAGGGGAAGTGAAAGGAAATGAACAGAGAGACAGAAAGAGGGAAGGAGAAGGTGAGGGAATAGAGGGTACAAAATCCCATCCTGACTGTTAGAGAAGATGATGAGGTCCCCTGAGAACGGACAGAGTAGAGAGGGAGCAGCTTTTCCTCACAAAGATTCTAGTAATTTGCCACATCCTGTCCGCACACCAGGCATGGAAGCCACTCTGTCCTTAATTACCAGGATAACAAACCCCATCCCCTCCCTGCTCCCTCATTGTCCTGCTCTCCTCACGTTACTTTCACCCCCTCTCTCTCTCCTTCAGCCGCCACCTCCCAGGCTTCCAGCGCTTCCCCATCAGCGTTGGAAGGAGGTGGTGGTGGTGGGTGGGGGGGAGAAATGAATGGCCTTAGCTGCTGTCTGCACACATTGGAAGGATGGACACCAAATAAAGTGATAAAAGCTGAGAGAATGACCCTGTCTCAGTTAGCAGCTCTGATCTTGATGGACAGGGGCATTATAATGACACCAAGGCCTCACCTGGATAAACTAGCAGCTCTGACAGCCCTGTTAGCCACACACACAGGGGGAAACCCTTCAAGTAATGATAAATTCACCCACAAAATATTTTGATAAAAATTACACATTTCTATCACTATTAAATTCTTGCAATTCTCATCGCAAAATCTTCACATTACCATCAGTTTGCAGAAAAGCAGTGGGCATTAAAGCCTACACTGTAAGAACACTGTGTCTCGTAACAACATCACTGTCAGGAAACAAGCAGGGTTTAGGGGCCGTGGCCTTTTCGTCTGGCCATCGTCTGTCATCTCCAAGATGGCGCCGTGTCTGCCTCGGCTTTATTTGCATTGGCTTTTGCATACGTTGCTGCATCCGTCCTGACTCCACAGAATCAAAACAAAGAGGAAGGGGGAGAGAGCCGGGAGTGACACTTACAGTCCTCGCCTTTGCTGCGGGCAGCAGATACGCGGAGCTGAGAGGGAATGACGAGGCTGTATTAGTGCCGTGTTTGTACGCCTTTTCAGCGAACAGGCAGTGGGAGGGTCTGCTATTCCTGGGGGTGAAGGGGTTAGAGGGGTGTGTGTGTCTGTGTTACCAGTCACCTGCTGCTAAATCCTATTAGCAAGGCCTGGGGGTTAAACCAACCATCACCATTAAAGGCCTGTCAGGGGAAAGCCCACAAATAATAGGGCTGATCGCTACAACTCACAAATAATTAGGTGCTTTGATAGAGGATAATCAATTAGTGATAATAGGAAGAGGCTTGACATTCTGAGATGTAGCAGAAAGGGGGGAAATAGTAACAAACACAGTGTAAAAAAATAAAATAAAAATGCTAAAGAGAAATGAGAATTTTATAAACAGGCTAAATTTTATTTTTAAGGAATACAAAAAAAAAAATCAAAGGAATAGATTTTTTATAGAGCTACAACTGATGTAATTTTCTTGATTAACAAAATTAAAAATAATGTTATTATTGACTTTAAAATGCAACAAAACAATGACAGTTGTCTCTAACAGTTTCCTTAACCTCAAGGTAATATGTCATTAAATTGTTTGTTTTATTCCACCAATAGTTGCAAATGTAAAAAATAATAATGAATTTAATATTATATAAGATTGAAAAGAATGACATCAGTCTTTACATGTGACAGGCTGTTGAATGTCTGACATGTTTATTTTAAAAGCGATTTAACCGATGAATAGATTATCAAAGCAGTAGATGATTGTTTTTAGTCAATTGACTGATCAATTAATCAACACAGTGATCACTTTAAAGATGTATTTTGTTTTTCATTGTTATTCTGAAACTGATGTTAGAGCTGTAATTAATACTGGATTTTACCTGTAAATGAGTTTATGATGTAAAAAATATGTGTTATTTTGCTTTAGCTGATTATGTATGATGCACTTACAGGTTGGAGTTTACAACTTGAGCTCACGTGATAGTTCAACTGAAACCTTAGTGCCCAGACTTTGGATGTTACCTAACTTTGCTCAGGTAAAAGCAACAATTCTGTGTGTTTAGTCATTCGTCACAGCTGTATTCCCACTGCATGTCTCTGAACAGACTGTGGACGGATCTGTCTTGACTTGACTAAACCAAGGACAAAAGAGTGCTCAGTTCTGAGGCCTGACTGCCCGCAGGAACAAACTACAAGTAAAAGTCTTATCGCAGATACTGTTGTTCAAGGATTAGAGTGTCAGCATAAACATTTCCATATGTTTGCTAGCATGAGGAAAACGAGGTGCGAAAAAATTGGCAAAGCAAGTGTTAAATGAGATGAGAAGTGACAGTTTACATCTCCAGCCACAATTAACACGTTGATGGCGTTTTTCGCCGGGCCCCTCACAGTGATAATGCCTGTTGTCAAATCTGTTTAGCACGCCAAATCTCCTGGAGCCTTCAGCTAGGCAGCAAGCTTTTGACAGATTGAAGGTTCAGAGATAGGCTATCATGACAGATGGAAGCTGGCATCGATGTTCAGCTCTCGCCAATCACAGGGGACCTGCCCCCCTTATTCTGCGGGGCGCAGCTCCGCAACCTTCCCCCCTCTGATGGGAGCAGGGGATGGCATTGTTAAGCAGTGCATCTGTGAGACTCAGTCTCCTCTGATGGAAGCATAAGGCAAAGAGCTCTCAAGCAAAAGACGGCCACTGCTGTAAGCGCATTTCAGATATGATGGGAGGCTAGCTCCAGGGAATTGTGGAGGAGGAAAAAGTTTGAAACATTTTGAGGAGCAGAGGAGGACCCAGGAGAGAAAAGAGCGACTGCAGCAAGCCTCAGCTATTCAGTAATGCCATCATTAAATTTGATTATTACCTAAATGCTGGCAAATGCTCTGTATAGTCACAGCACAGTGGAGTTTGACAGAAACATTTACTTGATCACTGTTTATATCTGATTAGCAGGATGACAGGTTTTTTTTTTCCTCATGACCAACAGAATCTCACCTGTTAAATACTCAATACTGAGAGGGAAAATCAATTTAGATAGCCTTGGCTTGTGTATAGAGTCCTCCTTAGAACTCATACTACAGTATGATTACCCTTAATGAGATCCATCTGAAACAGTGGCACAGGAGAAACTCATTAAACTGAGCTTGTTCTAATCAGACAGGCTTATATGGATTTTGCAGACATCAGAAATTGTTCTGAAAAAGAAAAATACACCAGGGCCTCTGAAACAGAAGAAGGGATCCGATAATTAAGTATCTGCCATGCGCTGATGATATCACGAGTGTTAATGATCACTATAATGACAGTTCACGCAGCACCCAGTTGATTTACAATACACCTACTGTGAGGCACCACTGCGACAACCACTGCAGCAAACACACCCAAGTGAAAACAGTTTAGTATAGATTAAAAACACATAAGTTAGACCCAATAGGCACTTTTAGGGAAAGGAATTAAATGCTTACTTGCACTAAAAGATTTCCGTAGGTAGATAAGTTTGAGATGCGGCGTTGTTGGTTTACTTGCTGGCAGGCAGCCCTCTAAGTTGTTTGGTCTCTCCCTCCCTGTTTAGGCGAACACATTGTTGATTCAGACCCATCATGTTGAGGCTTGAGGTCACCCTGTCTCAGGCTTGGCTAGTTAGCAGCAGCCCACCTGATGGCCCAGAGGAAATCACAGCAGCCGCACTCACAGGAGAGGGCCTGACAGCCAGGCCCCGCACCAGAGAGAGGGGTCCAGCCAGGGGGGTGGAGAGAGGAGGGTCAGAATGTGTAGGGGGG